>NW_019154085.1:102059132-102174481 GCF_002288905.1 Enhydra lutris kenyoni
CTTACAAGAGTTAGTCAAAAGCATTATATAAAATGTATCCCGGAAGCCCTTTCTCAGATTCAAATCTGTGCAGAACTTATTTCAATAATATATCTCAACAGTGACACCTATAGGTGAATTAAGAAATGTGTTTGTCATCTCACTGGTAGAGAACCCAACTAAGCTCTTTTTTCAATTCCAAAGAAAGCATTCCTATTGTACTTTGACTATTTAAGTCATGTATTGATTATCAATTTGCCCTTATTTAATCTAGCTGAAGTTTGCTTTTTTTTTTTTCTGAAGCTAAACTTTAAAATATTCCAGAAAGTCAAAGGCACATCAGGCATTTACATTTGGGTCAAACTCATTTTCATAAATAAAACAAATAACAGGAGATGATTCACTGTTTGTCCACTTGAACGTAGGAAGGATAGACTGTCTGACCAAAGCTAATCCGCCTTAAGATAAACACAGTAATGAAAATTGAGGATGAAACAAATTCATCAATCTAGTGACAACAGCAAGGTGTTAGGGAAAATAGAAGATGCCTGACATACAGCCTCTCCAAAACCAGAATCATTTTAATGAGGATAAGCAAAGTGAAGATTGCACGCTCAACTGCTTACACTTTGTCACTCAAATCATAAGGACCTATTCAACTGAATCACAACATAGAAAACTGATTAATTTTATATTAGCCCTCTTCTCAGGTGGTCCAAAAACAAAATCTGGGAATCTTAAGTTCTCTGAATAAATCTGATTATGTTTATCCTTTCTGTTCAGAGCTCTTTTGTGACTAAGTAAATGGCATTCACTTCCCACATCACACCCGCGACATACCCAACCCCAGAGTGCAAACAGGACCAGAGTTATGCCCATACACAGTGTCTATGCAACTGTACAATTAGCTGAAAATACAAGTTCAAACAGCAGTTTCTACTGAATTGAATTTCCCATCCTAGTAACAACAATAGCAAAAAAAACCTACATGGTACTAATAAAGAAGTATGCAGAGCAGTGAAACGTGTATCCTAATAAGACCTTTAAAAAAAAATTCAAAATCCAGTCTACATTGAAAGATCAAAATCAAAGCTAAAAAAGAAAACTAAACTACTACTATCAGGTGCCACCCCAGGTGGGGAAAAAAAATAGAATTCGTTTCCCAGGATTAACCACCTAAGTTCATGCATGAGCATGCAAAAACATTAAAGTCTAAAAAGGCTGGAACAAACACACTGAAAACTAGTCAATGTAGTTCCTGGCAGGCAAAGAAACATTAACAATAATATAACAATGATAGCATGGGGTAGTGAAGAGAGAAATTAACTAGAAATCTGAAGACTTGGGTTCTGGTTCATTTCCATCTGTGGTGGATGACCTTGGAAAAAATGAGTGTCTTTGAATAAAGCTCTAAATTTTTATTTCCTTACCTATAAGAGCTCAGAGCTGACCTCATGTAACTCTGCAGGGATCCACAGCCTGAAGATCATGAAGTCATGATCTTCATTGTCACCCTGTCCATCATATACACGATCGTGACTGCTGTTAAAGAAACATGGTGTCAGTCTGCTTCCAAAACTGGGGTGACTGTTATTTAATTGAAAACAAATGTCAAAGATTTAAGGCCTAATTTCATCTTTCAAAGGTAATCTACGAAAAAATTAACAATAACAAAATTGGGGGTGATGAGCTAGAATTGTTCTAAGAGCACATACATCGACTTCTCTGGTTGACCTCTGTACCCAATCCATATTAAGTAAGACTTAATTTTTTTTTCTGAGTACCAAAGTAGTAAGATGTTTATTTTTAGTAAATTTGGAAACTTTCAAAAAAAAAAAAAAAAGAAAGAAAGAAAGAAGAAAATTCATCCCCACTCCAACTGATAGCACTGCCCCCTATCAAAAAAAAAAAAAAATGCGATTAGCAAATTGCTGTTTTTAGTAATATATTTTTTTATTTTTGTGAAGTCTATTTTCTTTCAGTAAGAATCATATATTTTTTAAAGATTTATTTATTCATTTATTTTGAGAAAGAGAGAGAGAGCACATTGAGAGAGAGAGGGAGAATCAGACTCCACACTTGAGCAGGGAGCCCGATGTGGGGCTCGATCCCAGGAGCATGGGATCATGATCCGAGCCAAAGGCAAATGCTTAACCAAATGAGCCAACCAGGAACCCCAAGAATTATATATATTTTTAAAGAGGTCATTTTTTGATTAACCCATCCTGTCTATTGTTATTTTACTTTATGTTTCACTAAATTATCTTCATGCAGCTATAAAAAAGAAGCGGCCTGAAGTGTTTCAATGAAATCCTTAACATGCTGATTATAGACATTTCAAAATAAAAAGAAGTAAAAAGGCAAAGGATTCCCAATGTCTGAATCGGGATCCGTTTCCCACTTAGCAACAACAAAAGCTACATGGTGTTAATAAAGCAGTATGCTGAGAAGCGAAATGTGTGTCTCATAAGACCTAAGAAGTGGCTCTGTCGGTGCCCCACTCATGAAAACCTTCAGAACAAAGGTCATTAGGGACCCTAAATGTTCGAGATTGTTCTTTATTACTTTTACTTTTTGATAAAAGTCACCATCTCCCACCATTAGAGAAGATCATAGAAAGTTTGAGCATCAGGCCCCCACAGGATGTGAGAAGGAATCAGAACAGCATGAAGTGCTTTTGAAGCCAGTTGGAAACCCCCAAAGTTAAGCTCTAGTAAAGCCTTAGGCAGATTGACGCCTCAGGGTTTGTCATGACCCAGGACAACTCTGTGAAGCCGTCTCCGCGTGTCCTGTAAAGGTACCCCTTTCCAATATTCCCTCTGCTCCCTGCACTTGCTTCCATGGAAGTGCCTAGTGAACCGAATTGTATCTATTTGTTTACCTATCCCAGAACTTGTCTATGAACCCCTAAAGCAGCAGGGTCCATATCCATCTTCTTTGCATCGCTAATAAACACCTACCACCAAAGCAAAGCTGGTGATTAAATTAATGAACAAATTAACAAATGAAATTTGGCCATTTCACGGCCACCAGATGACCATTCAATAAACTTAGGTTCCACACTCCAAAAAAATCACTGGAAAGTACTGCAGATCTTCAAAGAAGCCCCTTGAAGAGATGAAGAGGTAATTGCATTGCAGATCTCATTTGCCTGACTCCCTGAGAGGCCCCACTATCACAATATCCTCTCTCTGTTCCCCTTCCTTTCCTCTCCCAGTTCTCTCCTTTGCTCTCTCAAAACTCCAGCCTCCACCGGCTGGCCCCATCTGGGCATCACAGGAGTTACCACAACCTGAAAATCTCCTTAACTTTGCTCAGCACCAATCGAAGTTAACTGACACTTAGGTGAGCACAACAAAAAATGCAGGCTTAGTAGCCTCCTGAGAGCAAGGGATCCCTCCCCCCTCAGAAGGGGGCTGGAGGGAAGGCTATAAATACTTAAGCATTAATATTATTATCCTTGTCACAGAAACAAAATGAATTAATGATTTCCTGGACTGTCTCTGGGGATGACCTCAATGCCTCCGTCCCCTGATCCTTTTATCTTATTACATTTCCTCCCTGAAGTCTTCCCTCCTTAGAGCCAGAACTGTCATCTGTAAGTAATGGGCCATGTACACAGATCCTATTCTTTCAGTGAACAGAGTTGGGGGCCTGTTTCTGCCCCCACTCCCCTGTCTCCACAGGGTGCTCAATGTCTGTGTGTCATCCCTGAACAATTTTCGTCAACTTACTCAGAACTTGCCTGAGGAGAAGGGGGACTGGAGCGGAACCGTCTCCTTAATGGGATTTTAATGTGATCTTCAGCAAACTAATCTTATTTAGATATCATAGGAAGCCATGTAATCTCATCTGGGCACTCTGATTTCCTACAGAAAAAGGAAAGCTTTGTAATTCATTTTCAGCAACAGGAACACTTTAATAAAATCTGCTTCCGGAGGTTAAATGAGCAGACGAACAGCTGCAGCCCAACACCTATATCCATCTCACTGATTGGGACAACTGACAACAAAATGACCAGTACGAAGACTGTTTAAGTAAAACGAATGCTAAGAGCTTATGCCACTGTCATACGCCTCCTCTTTCGGTGCCAGTGTTTCAAAGTCACGTGCTTATCTGTGGAGGGACTGAGCTGGGATCTGAGAGGACTGAGGCCCTGGCATGGTTCTACCTCCTGCACACCAGCTGTGCCCTTAACTTTAAACCTCAGTTTATTTTCTGGAACTGATGACCGAGTGGCCTGGATTGTGACACGCAGGCACCCACGGTAGGCTTATAAATAGCTACTCCTTCAAAACAATGTTTTTTAAATGTTCTTCCGAGGCGTGGTTAGATGAGTGGCTGGAGACCACCACCAAGCAGAAGCCCCAATATGGGGGGCAGTGGCGCTCACTCTCACCACGATCTCCAGCAATTCAGCTCCGGTCCCAAGCATGTGTAACCCACTCTTCCTAGAAGGAGGACTGGAAAATACAATCTTTTCCATCTCACCCAGGGATGTTGTAATACCTTTACAAATTGGCTCCCTGGAAACCCATCTAAGTACCATATCCATCTAAGTACCATATCCATCTAAGTACCATATCCTAAGTACTTCAAAAGAATATTTGGAAGATCCTTAGCCTTACCATCCATCAAGCTGAACAAACTGTTACAGACTGAATGTTTGGGTTCCTCCAAAATTCACTTGTTGAAACCTAAGCCCCACTGTGATGGTATTTGGAGGTGAAGCCCTTGGGAGATGATTAGGTCATGAGTGTGGAGTCCTCATGAATGGGATTCATGTCTTTATAAGACAGACCCTAGAGGGGTGACTGGGTGGCTCAATGGGTTAAGCGCCAGACTCTTGATTTCAGCTCAAGTAGTGATCTCAGGGTCGTGAGATCCAGCCCCACGTTGGGTTCTGCGTTGGGCATGGAAGCTGCTTTGGATTCTCTCTCTCCTTATCCCTCTGCCCCCTGCCCCCAACTCTATCTCTCCCTCTCTCTTAAAAAAAAAAAAAGAGGGAGAGAGAGAGAGAGACCCCAGAGAGCTTCCCTCCCCCTTCGCATGTAAGGACAGTAAGAAAACAGTTGTCTCTGAACAGGAAGTAGACTCTCAACAGACACCAAATCTGCCAGCACCTTGACTTTGGACTTCCTAGCCTCTAAAACTGTGGGAAGTAAATTTCTATTGGTACTGGCTCTGGTACTCTTGTTATAGCATCCCAAATGGACTATGACCATCTTTAATACAGCTCCCTCTTCTTTATACATATGTCTCTTGACCTGAAGTATCTGTTTCTTCAAAATAAGGATTATGATGACCCATCTGTCTACTCCAAGGGCCTAAAACAAGACCTGGCACATAATAAATATTTGTTGCTTAATGAAGGTCTATGCTGGATGTTTGCTGAACAAAAGGATGAATCTTTGTATCATGCCTGAAGTCTACAGACCTAAGGATGATCTTCTTTAATTCTTACAAACACACACACACACACACACAGAAGTAAGTACTATTTTCTTTTTAAAGACTAACAAAGCCAAGGCTCAGAAAAGATCTTTTGTACAACACACATCTTGTAAATGGACAGCTGGAATTTAAATCCTGACTTCTCTAATTCCAGAGTCAAGTTCTATTCATTTTACCATTATTTTTCACCAGTTTTTATATAATCTATGAATTAGAATTAATATTAGTAGACTCAAGCATGCACCATTGGTTTTATTAAAATAAACATTAGTTCTTAGAACTTCTCAACTTTATTAGATTCCACAAAGTAAACATACAATTCATCAAGACTGTGCCCATTTGCTGAGGAATTAAATCAGTCATATCTACTGAGGTATCTTCTCCCCCTTAAACTTCATTTTTTTGTTAAGGAAAATCTTTCATTAAAGTAAGGCCAACCCCATGTGAGGCAAAAAGAAGCCACCACCCACATACGTGGTAAGATTTAAAAGAAACTTCCACTTGTTCTCAGAATATCCCTAACCACTCTGTCTTAGCTCAGGTCCCTAGAAACAGATTCTGAGGTGATAGTTTGTATGTTGGAGGACTGGGGGGAGTATGTTTGGGAACAGCACCTGTAAGGCAATGAGGGATGAGTTGACCAGAGGGAAGGTATTGAACCATGATACAGTTTCAAGAAAGACCTCAGCAGATTCTACAGGGAGCTCTAGAGCTATATTGCATAGCCCTTCCAAGTTGTTCCCAGTTGAGGTAAGAAGGCTAAACATTTATACCCCAGCCTCAACCAGTATGAGAATCAAACAGCCCCCTGCAAGGGGCATGAACTTGGTTAAGGCAACTCCAAAAGGGTAAAGACAAGGCCAAAAGGACACAGTTTAAAGCTATCAACAGCTGAGATTCTCAGCATCTGAGTAGTGAGCATGTCCATCATGAGGGGGGGACTGGGTAGTGTAGCTTTCATTCCATCATTACATTTGGACCTACTTGCTTCTTCTTACAAGTTCACCCTAGTTGGGAATAGCTCCTCCAGGATTCAGGCTGGTTCTGTTTCCTGGGGAAACTTTGGGAAGAAGGCTTGTGGGATGAGCCATATGTCCTACTGTTATACGTGCTCTCCATGCCACACGTGAAATTCATTGTCTCAGTTTTCTATTACTCATCCTAGATTTCTGTCATCATTGGTTAGCACCCCACTGGTCTGGGTGGCTTATATAGCAGACTGATAGACCCTCATCCCTGAGAGATCTGAGCCCCTAGTCACTATGCCTTTTTCAAGCTCTGTGTGCATACATTTATGTCAAGTTGGGCAAGAGATTGCCAAGAGATGCCCCATGGATCACCTATGTGACAAACTCTCTCCCCTGTCCGCACTGTGGAACAGCAGCCCTGCCTCCTCCTGATCATCAGGGTCAATGATCCCTGCCAGGTCATGATTCTTTATTTACCTGCTGACCTCTTGGCCTGAAGAGTCCTAAGTAGATAAGTAGCAACCTTAGACTAAAGCTTAATGGACTCTTAACAGCATTTCCCCTGCTAGAGGCATTCTCTCTCTGCAACCATGAACAATAGACTTATGACCTAAAGGAAAAAGACAAGAAACACAAACTCCCCAACAGGGTCACCATTTCTACTTCTACCCTTATTTCTTTTTTTTTTTTTAAGATTTTATTTATTTACTTGACAGACAGAGATCACAAGTAGGCAGAGAGGGAGGCAGAGAGAGTGGGGGAAACAGGCTCCCCGCTGAGCAGAGAGCCTGATGCGGGGCTCGATCCCAGGATCCTGGGATCACGACCCGAGCCGAAGGCAGAGGCCCAACCCACTGAGCCACCCAGGTGCCCCTCTACCCTTATTTCTCAGACCCTTGCAATCTATCCAAGAGTGGAGTTTTTTTCATTTTGTTTTGTTTTGTTTTGCTTTGCTTTAGAGTATATTCTTTAATGCTCAGCTGCTCCCTTCAAAGTCCATTTCATCCTTCTACCAAACTGGCAACTTCTGGGTAGTGTGCTATGTGACATGCCTGGAGGATCCCAGGACTGCGTGCCTACTGCTTCATCTCCTTTGCTGTAATGTGGGTCCCTTCACCTTGGGTAATCTTATGTAGATCCCCTGTCAATGGATAACACATTCTAATTCCTTGAGTCCTAGTTTTGGCTGAAGCACAGGGTACAGAGAAAGAAAAACCATATCCAGAATATACGTTGACCGCCCCCCACCCCCAAGAAAAATCACTGTCCTTCTAGGGTGAATGGGTTCCAACATAATCAGTCAGCACCAAGTGGCTGGTCACTGTCCTTGAGAAATGTTGTTACAGCAGGGGCTCAAGACCCATCTCTGCTGCAGGAAGGCTGAACACTTGGCAGCAGCATAGTGCAATCAGCTTTGGTACGCTGGCCTTACACACATCCTTTCCCTTCCATCATGCCACGCACTACTGAGCCCATTGTGCCTGCATTAGGGTGGCTAATGACAGAGGCTGGCTGACATGAACTAGCCAAGACTACCTCTTTCTTTGGCTCTTTGGTGGCTTTTCCATGGTGGATACTCATTGATGACTTTAACAAGGCTTTTAAGATCACACGTTGTGCCCACTCCCATAGGTCCATCCACATGCCTTCATCCTCCTCATCTTGCCATCTTTCTCATTCCAGATCCCTGACCAAGGAACCAAGACATTCAACTAAGAGTTTATGTATGCTCTGACCTAGGTCAATTCTATTTCTAAACAAGGCGGTTGATCTGGTGCAGCACCCAAATCTTTGTTCCTAAAAAGTTTCCCCATTGCTATTTTTTTTTAAAGATTTTATTTATTTGACAGACAGAGATCACAAGTGGGCAGAGAGGCAGGCAGAGAGAGAGGAGGAAGCAGGCTCCCCGCTGAGCAGAGAGCCCGATGCGGGGCTCGATCCCAGGACCCTGGGATCATGACCTGAGCCGAAGGCAGAGGCCTAACCACTGAGCCACCCTGGTGCCCCCCCATTGCTATTTTTCAGGGAATGCCTCAAATGGGGATGAAGGGTAGCATTAAGTTCATTTTCAACTTGTACCTCTTGCCTCTATGAACACCATGTTCATTAACCATCTCTAGAACTCTCTTTGGGCTATGCCACACTAACCTTGCCACTCATTACAATTTTACTCACTTTGCCTCTGATTAAGTGTCTCCACCCAGCCTCTATTATTTAGGATCTGATCAACCCCATTGCAGTCAGGGAGGTTGGTCCTATAACAGCAGCCCCTACCGTCTGCCCTGGCCTGATCTTGGTGCTGCTGGTCCCCTCTCAACAGGGCGGCCCTAATTGCTTTGCTAAATGGAGTGTCCCTGCAGTCCCTCTTAATACACGCAGGCAGCCTTCCTTCTTTTCATAACATATCCATGCTAACATGCCCCCTTTCTCCGCACCTTGTGATCCTTTCTTCTATTGTCTGCCACAGCAGCTCCAATGTTTCTGCTTCCCATTGCCTAATCCAAGCATCCAAGAGTCATCACGGCCGCTTGTTAGCACAGTCTCCCCGGGTCCTCTTCTGTATCATGGGAGACATAAATCCTGGATCACAGGCGAATGCTCTCATTTTGATCAATTCTCCCTTATCCAACTTCATGATTTATCACCCCCTGATTGAACACCCTCAGGATTCAATTCCATGCATGCTATCCGGGCTCCCCAGGTATGTAAATAGCCAGGACCTGCAGTGCCTTTTTCCCCCTCAGCCGACCAAGCATCTCACTGGCCAAGTTACGTAGTAATTGACAATAGCTATGGGTCTGGTAGCCAAGTGAGGGATGGAGTTTTATCCTGAGGGCCTCACACAGTGTCTGGCAGTCACTGCATTGTCTTAGAGCAAAAGAACACTTTTCTTTGTTTTTTGTTTTTTGTTTTTTGGGTTTTTTAGAGAAAAAAGACCAGGCACATGAGCAGGGTGGAGGGACAGAGGAAGAGAGAGAAACTCAAGCAGACTCCCCGTGCTAAGCACAAAGCCCAATGCGGGGCTCGATCCCATGGCCCTGAGATCATGACCTGAGCCCAATTCACAAGTTGGACGCTTAACCAACTGAGCCACCCACATTCCCCGCTTGCCTTTCAAAGGAAGGAGTGTGTCATCTCTGCAAGCCAGAGGTTGTAGGGGGAAGGACAGTTTCAAGTTTCTCAAATGCACTAACCCAGATACCACTGTCTCAGTCTCAAAGTTCCACTCTAGCCAAACCAGGGTCCTGACTTTGGCATTGAAGACTTGCCAGCTTTTGAATTTCACCTTCTCTGGAATCCCACCACCCCAGGCCAGGCCTGCACCTCAACTTTGTCTGTTCTCCAGCTACCAGAGACTTGGGGTCTCTTAAGCTACCCATGAGGCCTTCTTGCTGTCCTATGTGGCCCCAAATTGGTGATGAGTCACCTTCAGCCTTTCGTTGTCCCTCAGTGCACCTACAGCACTTACCAACGTCCACCTGATTCCCTATTCCTTGCATTCACTGCTTCCCCGGTACCTTCCGAAGATCTGAGCTAGGGCAGCAGCTAGTGCATTCCTAGCTCATGACACCTCATCCCAGTTTTAATCCTTTTAACTATTGTGTGCCTTGGGCTCCTCCTTGCCAGCCAGTCAATGAGTGGTCTAGCTCCAAAGTAGCACTTAAGAGACTGCTTCCTAGGACCATATCAGCTATCACCTGGCTCAGGTGAAAGATTTGCATGCAGCTGTCTTATGCAAGGGTGTGCTCAGCAACAAAACCCCTATAGAAATGAAAGAGGGAAGTCAGGGGAGCAGAGAGCAGTTGAATTGCCCTGCCTTGGTAATGCAAATGTCAGCCAAGCCCAGAAGGAGCTCGAGCTTGGCAAGGAGGAGAGCCTTTCACACTTGCCCCGCGATGTGGCAAGGCAGACTGGCCTTTGTATTTCTGGGTCATCGCTCATTGATGTGCCTAGGGCACAAACTTGGGCAGGGTAGCCTCTGTGGCTTTTGGAGAGGAATGCAGCCCTCCGAGGGGATGAGTGGCCAGAGCAGAGGAATTCCCCAGGGGGGAATGAGCTCCTCAGCGCAGAAGGGGGATATACATGGCACACTATCCTTCCAAGACACCATCCTTTGCTTTAAGATGTTCAGGATGTTTTTTCAAGTGCAACAGAGAGAGAGACTTGCAGATGAATAACCATAACACCCGGATCGCAGTGGTGTGAGGGATTAAATCCAGAAAAGAGTGAAGAACTAAGAGATAGGAGATAAATCTGGCAAATTTGAGTAAGGAGAGAGATGAGACACATTATGGATCCTGCAAGGCCGCCTTTAAGGTACTCCAGCCTGGGCAGCCCCGCGGCCAGAAGATGGTGAGCTCTCAGAAAGGAGAAGCGGCGGAAGAATGAGAGAAAGTGGAGGGGGAGAGAGAGAGAGTGAGTAGGGGATGGAAAGCTGTCCAATGTGGCAAGATATGTAACAAGCTTTAAGTCTTTTTATTACATATTACATATCTTCATTTGTAGCCAAAAAAGGAGGTTAGTCAAAGAAAAGAAGGTACTTGTTTCTTGCAGACAGATGTACTTCTATGACCTATGTCCTAACTTTCTGGAGCCAAGCTTACTCCAGAGGAACATTTCTTCATTTTTACTGTTCTTACGTCTTCCTTCTTTCTTTCCACATCGGTAAATCTTTTTTGAGATTCCAGACTTGCTACTGGCTCTAAGGGTACCAAGATGGTGCTTCTGCCCCATAAGGGCCTCACAGCCAGGTAGGAAAGACTACATGTGAGCAAATGAATCACAGTATGGTACGGTATCTGCTGCAGAGTGATATAGTAGACGCCACTGAACCAGCTCGAAGGTGTTGACTGAAACGACCAAATTCATGGGTCATGGCTTTGTCACCTTCTGTCTTATTTTCCATTCTGTTGCTTTGAGTCACCTCAAGAACAGTGTTATGCTTTACTTCAAACGCCTTCTCTGGTAACTTATTCCTTAATAGGGGACTAAGAACTTCTAAAAAGGATAACCATCTTTGCCATACACAAATATCTTTTATATAAAATTCTAGTATAAATGACTTCTGTGTAACATTTCTACAATGATGAGAATTCTGACTGAATTCAACTCAAATCTCAGATTTTCAAATGGGAAGAATGAGAAATGGGGAGTGGGGACCCTAGAAGTGAACACTGAGCAAAGTAAAATGAACGGCAGGACTAATACAGAAATTTTTATATAATAGCCTTGGAAGAATCCAAAGATTCTGGAACCATTGAGTTTCACTTTGGTACTTTTTAGATTGGCTGGAATAAAAGAAACATTAGGGTCTAATAGGACCAGGTCCACATGATCTACCATATTCAAATGCATTCTGGAATGCATTTGGAGAAAAGCTCTACGGAAACCTTCTATTCTGAGGATAAGATTTCTGTGTCAATTAGGAGGCCAATCACAAGCAAGTAACAGAAATTGTGCCACAATGATGTTAACACATTGGGGCTTCTTGTTCTCTCTGCACATGGATGTCAGGTGACCCCTATAAACCCTGCCATCATGTCCTTTCTCACAGCAGAAGAGCAAAGGGTTGTACTAGCCAACCCATTCCTTCAGAAAGGCAAATGACTCCCCAGAAGTGCCCAAGACAGAATTCTGGGCAAGTCTGTGGCCATAACTGGGCCCCCATGGCCATCCATAGCTGCAAAGAAGCCCCGAGGTAAATGAATATTTCCATGTCTAGGCTCCATATTGAGAAGTACCAAGGGAGAATGGGGGAGATAATGTGTTGGAAAGAGCCACTTATCAGTATCAGTCACAGTTCTCATAAGTAAAGTGAAAACATTAGGATAAATTTTTGAGAAACACCTATTCACCCATGGTCGGCTAAGGTGTTTAAAGGTTATAAGACATTTTCTATTGCAAACATTCAAGTTATTGAACATCTCTGGGAAAAAAGTAAGATCTCAGAGTATGGAATTTGTAGGAAAGACCATACATAAGGAAAAAAAATTACTAAATTTATGGATATACACATTAACCCTGGAACAAAAATTAAGTAGCTTCCTGATGAAATTTCCAAAAAGGAGGCTCCTGGAAAGTTTCTAGAGAGAAAGGAGAAGCAAATGGAACTAACTGCACATTACCAACTAATATCACTCGTACACAACCTTCTCTCATGATTAGACTCTATCCTAACTTAATTGAAGCCTGTGAGTACTAACTTTAAGCCTTGGAAGGTAAACGTACTATTGTATTACAGTTAGAATTTAGCTGCAAATATGTTTTTTTTTTTAATATGTAATATGTTTTTTTTTATTTTATTTTTTATAAACATATAATATATTTTTATCCCCAGGGGTACAGGTCTGTGAATCGCCAGGTTTTCACACTTCACAGCACTCACCATAGCATATCCCTCCCCAATGTCCATAACCCCACCCCCCCTCTCCCAACCCCCCTCCCCCCATCAACCCTCAGTTTGTTTTGTGAGATTAAGAGTCACTTATGGTTTGTCTCCCTCCCAATCCCATCTTGTTTCATTTACTCTTCTCCTACCCCCTTAACCCCCCATGTTGCATCTCCTCTCCCTCATATCAGGGAGATCATATGATAGTTGTCTTTCTCCAATTGACTTATTTCGCTAAGCATGATACCCTCTAGTTCCATCCACGTCGTCGCAAATGGCAAGATTTCATTTCTTTTGATGGCTGCATAGTATTCCATTGTGTATATATACCACATCTTCTTTATCCATTCGTCTGTTGATGGACATCTAGGTTCTTTCCATAGTTTGGCTATTGTAGACATTGCTGCTATAAACATTCGGGTGCACGTGCCCCTTCGGATCACTACGTTTGTATCTTTAGGGTAAATACCCAGCAGTGCAATTGCTGGGTCATAGGGTAGTTCTATTTTCAACATTTTGAGGAACCTCCATGCTGTTTTCCAGAGTGGTTGCACCAGCTTGCATTCCCACCAACAGTGTAGGAGGGTTCCCCTTTCTCCGCATCCTCGCCAGCATCTGTCATTTCCTGACTTGTTAATTTTAGCCATTCTGACTGGTGTGAGGTGGTATCTCATTGTGGTTTTGATTTGTATTTCCCTGATGCCGAGTGATGTGGAGCACTTTTTCATGTGTCTGTTGGCCATCTGGATGTCTTCTTTGCAGAAATGTCTGTTCATGTCCTCTGCCCATTTCTTGATTGGATTATTTGTTCTTTGGGTGTTGAGTTGCAAATATGTTTTAATTGTAAGAAGAACCACTGGTTTTTAGCAATACACACTGAAAAGATGGATAAGTTAACATCAATGCCTGCCTGCTGTTCTTGGTGAGATCCATGGCCACACTTGGGTTGCCTCGAAAGTAAAGCTACCCACCCCTCCCCCACCAGGATGCTTCCAGAAGTTTTCTCCATGGTGATCTTCAGGGCAGCCTGAAATGACAGGATGGATGCTTTGACCCACACAGTGGTGGTCACACCTGCTAGAATCTGAAGCCAGAGCTGCTGTTCTTTTCTCCCTTTTTTGTATTTTTTCTCTATTTAAATTTAATTTAATTAACATATACTGTATTATTAGTTTCAGGGGTATAATTTAGTGATTCATTACTTGCATACAACACCCAGTGCTCATTACATCACGTGCCCTCCTTAATGCCCATCACCCAGTTACCTCATTCCCCCACCTCATCCCCTCCAGCAACCCTCATTTTATTTCCTAGAGTTTAGTGTCTCTTATGTTCTTTTCTAACCAAATGGAGCTGACAGACCCATAGCAACTCAGGGGCTCATGGGAGCTGAAACAATGCTGACCAATCTCCCTCTACCATCAGGATTTGCCATCCACTGCCTGGATCTGTGAAATCTATAACCCTTGCCCTACCCTGGACTAGGGGCTCCCTATCTTCTTTTTTTCTCCACCTCAATGGAGAATTTTTCTTCTCATGTGAACAAAGAGTTCACACAATAGTCCACTGACACATTTTTAGTAGCACTGGTTCAAAGAAAAGGAACACGCTCTTAGTTTCTCTTTGGAACTGACATTTAGTCTTTAACCACATAATAATAACAAGATCATTGACATTCTCCTAATTTTATCTGCTGGATCCATTCTTTCATTTTATGAACACTAAAATATTTATGAAGCTTTCCTCTTAAGACCAACCTCTTAAAATCCCAACGTTCTCCAGCTTCTAATTCTCTCACTCAAGTATAACCCTTAAAGGTGATGAAAGAATGCTCTAGCTGTATCTATACAGAGAACATTCTGGAATCACAATTAAACACCAGTCTGTTGGGGCTCCCTACTAGCTATCTGCTTCCAGAGGGGAAAAGAGTCCTTACATTAGACAACTTGTTGATACAAGCCAAAGGCTGATTGAATACCACGGGTGTATGAATCAATTCATACAGCTGTAAAAAGTATTCTGATGCATGTTCTGTGGCTAATTTGCAATTGAAAATCCATTAACAGCACAAATGGAGATGAATATTGCCAACATGGACTGAGCAGGTGTGCCAAAACAGGGATTGAAATACATTCTGAAAGTGAGGTAAAGTACTTCCTGTAAAGCTGTCCAACTTTTTCTCTCCTCCAATAAAAGACAGTGAAAGTAATTTAGATCATTCTGAGATAAATCTGTTGACAGGGATTCTAACAGGATGAACGAAAGTAGAGAAAGAAGTATTTGGTTTCACAGCAGGAGCTTAAAAAGAAGTGTGAATTCACAAGCTGCAAACAAACAAACAACCTGTCCATTTCGAGGCAATTCCAACACGGACTCAAAAATTTGCGGGAACGACATGAAACGCTGATGTTGCAAAAGCCAGCTAAGCAAGAGGAATGGGCCAGAGTAATCATGTCATGTTACCAGAATTAGAATCCATTCAGCAAGATACTGAGCAAAAATTTGTTTTCCTTCCAAAGTGCCTTTACAGTTAGAATGAGGGCATGTTTGCCGTGTCTGTAAGCATGATTGTTCTCCAGTGATCCAATCTAGGAAAAAAAGATACTGGAGAGAACTGCAGTATTGTGCATTAGGGAAGTGACATTCATACTGTCGTCTTCATTTCAATTCATTCTGTGAGACTTACCGTTCCGAGAATCTGATTTCCACATCACAATATGAATATTCAAAATGCTACTTTACATATCACATATGGTTTGGATTTGAATGATTTCTCCCCAGACTGGAGGGATTTCTCTAGCAAATCTATGTGTGTTGTTTTAGATATTTTCACTTAAAAAAAAAAAAAAGTTTAGGAAGAACTTCTTAAAGTAACCCAAGAAAAAAATTTGAATTAGATCTGAACATTTTTCTGCTTTCTCAGATGTTTTTTAAATAACCAACCTAATGGTTTCCAAACTTTGGACATCAATTCACTTAAACCTCAGAATCATTAAAAGAGAGATAAAACTCAGATGCTAAAATTGGAATTTGAGGATGCAAACACAGAAAACAAGTTAAAAGTGAAAGTGACAAAAACCATTAGTACCAAGACTATGAGTGGAATATGATGTTATTGAAATAATGATAAATATTCAGTTAGTTAACTGGAACGCTCGGGACATGAGAGGTTCTAGTTAGCTTCAATTTTCGATTATTTAGATAATCAAAACATTCCCTAAAAATCTCTTTCTTCTGCTTATGCCCATCTCTTAAAGTACCTTGAAATTATAAGTAAATATTAACTCAGACTGTACAGAGATAAAGAAGTAGAGAAGGTTTGGGATGAGCAAGATTTTCTTCTGTAGAGTGATACCTCTCTATGTTTAAATATAACCACACCATGTACTATGAAATTATATATGGAAAGTCAGGGTAAGGGAAAACCTACCATTTACTTGGTATTTATGATGTGCTTGCTGGATCCCTTGAAAAGTTCCTTCATACTTTAACTCATTTACCATTCCAGGAAATCTTTGAGAGAAATGTTTACAAATAAGAAAACCATAGTTCAGAAAGGTTAATAAATGTTCTCTAAAATCACACAGCCAGTAATTGACAAAACTGAGATTCTGACTCAGGTCTGCCCAACTCGAAACTCATGCCCTTTCTGGCATACTGCTGTGACCTGGCTGTACACCTAGTTCCAACATCACTGGGGCTATCAGGCCTGGGACCACATATTTTAGCTCTAGTGGCCTTGGTTCATGAATCTATAAAATTAGAGTGTTGCTATCTGTAGCAGAAACTATTCATCGTCCCTCACATTTTTCATTGTGTTAGAACTCCAGTTTTTAGCTAGGTACGTGGCATAAATGTGCTATTTCCCCTGGTCCCTTGCAGCTAGCTACGGCCATGTGACAAAGACCCAAGACTACATAATTACCAATGGGATGGAGCAGAAGTGATAGACACAACTTCCAGTCACGTTCTTGATCCATTCACTTCTTCTCCAGAACTGGAAGGCAGAGATGAAGGCAAAAAGTGCTGGGCTACCCAAACCAGCACAATATCCTAGTGTTGGTGTGGCAATAAAAGAGGAGGGACCTCGGTCTCCAAGAGGAAAGAATGCCAAAGCTGTCTGTGTTGCTTCTCTTGGGAACAATACATGAGGGGTGAATAAATCTCTGTCTTGTTTAAGCTCATGTTTGGTTCTTCATCACATCTGAATCTAAACCTAAATACTTCCAGTCACTTCCAACTCCAGATCCTAAAATTGCACATTTTTGGTGGAAGTTTTGTCATGAACAGGAAATGGCTGTGTTTGGTAATGAGGTAAACGAATAAATAAACAAGAATTATTTTTGTTGGACTGGAGAAGTCATTTGATTTTTCTCTTGAAAGTGACAAAAAGAAATAAAACTCTATGGTTATTTCCAGTTACTCAAAAGTTGACTCCGTGGGGCACTTGCATGGTACACTCACTTAAGTGTCTGACTCTTGTTTTCGGCTCAGTTTACGGTCTCAGGATCTTGAGACTGAGCCCTTTGTCAGGCTCTGCACTCAGCGGGGAGTCTGTTTATCCTCTCCCTCCCTTCACCCCACCCCCTGCTCACACACACACTCTCTCTGTCTCAAATAAATAAATCCTTAAAAAAAAAAAAAGGTTTACTCTACTAATACTGTACAATTTTCTACAAAGTAAGAATGATCAATTTTATGTTGCCTATAAGTGGTGCTTTTTAAAAGTATTAAGTGATCTAATTACTGGAAGGTTTCTTATGGGTCATTTATTATAAGGCTCATTGAAAACAAGTTTTTTAGAGGTGCCTGGGTGGCTCAGTGGGTTAAAGCCTCTGCCTTCGGCTCAGGTCATGATCCCAGAGGCCTGGGATCGAGCCCCACATTGGGCTCTCTGCTCTGCAGGGAACCTGCTTCCTCCTCTTTATCTCTGCCTGCCTCTCTGCCTACTTGTGATCTCTCTCTGTCAAATAAATAAATAAAATCTTTAAAAAAAACTTTTTTTAAAAGAAAGAAAAGTTTTTTTAGATATAGTCAGTTAACCCATTAGATCCAGAACCAGGATGAAAATGTAAATCATACATGTTGAACTACATCTGATTTTTTTTTTAAAGATTTTATTTGTTTATTTGACAGACAGAGATCACAAGTAGGCAGAGAGGCAGGCAGAGAGAGAGAGGAAGGGAAGCAGGCTCCCTGCTGAGCAGAGAGCCCGATGCGGGACTCGATCCCAGGACCCTGAGATCATGACCTGAGCCGAAGGCAGCGGCTTAACCCACTAAGCCACCCAGGCGCCCTACATCTGATTTTTTATTCCAAGTATTTTATATCTAACTACAAAAATCCCTGTTCTAGCTATTTCATGTATGTGAATTTAAGACACACATGAACACACACCCCATGAAAAAATAAAATGTCGCCTAACTGGAACTCTAAAGCCATGGACTTTAGGATCTAACTAGAAAGCAAAGCAAATCAATCTTCCATAATGGCACTAAGAAATTAAGAAGAACAAGAGGCAGTAAGGGAAGGATGGTTAAATTACAAGTGCAGCGTTTGATTTAACCAAGAGGAGATTTTGAACGGTTGTGTGGTTGCAATTGAGCTCTTGAAGACAGAGAAGATTGAGCTGGAAATCATGCCAAGAAGAAATGATTGTCTTCCCTCTGTTAGTAGAAGAAACTCTGGGAGGGAATAAGTTTCCCGCAAAGCATAACTTGAACCAAACCATCAGTCAAGGTAAATAGAGAGCAACATCTCAACTCAACAGCTCTGTTGAAACGGACTGGCTCTGGTACCCTGTTGCGCTACCAGCTACAGCTCTAAGAATGGGGAAGCATTCTGTTAAAGGTAGAACAGATGGACAGTCCCCTTCTCTGTAGAGGAGATAAACCCTGCCCCCATTCCACAATGCCATTGGCAAAACAGTCATTCAATCATTAGTTGAATAAATATTGACTGAGTACCTGCCCTGAGCCATGCACTGTTGTGGGAGCTAGAGATAGAGCAGGAAGCAAAATAGACATGATCTCTGTTCTCAGGAAGCTTACACTATTGGAAGAAGGGAGGGAGAGTTAATAAATGAATACATAAAGAGTGTGTCAGGTGCCAGTAAATACTATGAAGAAAATTAAGCAGAGAAGAAAAATAAGAACCTATGGAGAGAGCAAGGTGCAGTCTCATATAAGGTGGTCAGAGATGGCTGTATTTAAAAGATGACACTGAGGCAATAACTGCATGAAGATATTTGAGATAACAATGCATTAGGAAAAGAAAGACATGGTTCTAAGACCCTAAACCTGAAACTGGTCCAGTATGTTCAAGGAAGAGGAAGATGGCCAGTCTGGCACTTGGAGCTGAATGAAGAAAGGGAAAGGGAAGTGTAGTGAGAATGTAGCCAGATAGTAAAAGACAGTGAAGGTTCAGGGAAAGGGCTTGGATTCCGCCCTGATAGAAGACATCGACTGGGGATGGGGAGGTGAACAGAGAAGAAACATGAACTCCTTATTTTCTAGAAGGATCACTCTGGCTATTGAGTGGAGATCAAACTAGGTGGACAAGGATGGAAACAGATTATTACAACAATCAGGTGGGGAGTAACAACAAATAAAACAGCAGAGATAGGAGTTGGGGGTGGTGAACAGTGGTTGTTTCCAGGACATATTTCCTAATTAAAGCTAACTCTATATTCCAGTGTGCATAGTTGTCATTTCCTGAGATGGGGAAGTTGGTGAGGGAAAACAGCTTAAAGGTGAGACCACATGTTCAGTTTTAGGTATGTTACATTTGAGACAATTATCAGACATCCAAGTGGAGACAGGAAGTAGATAACCAAATATTCAACTTGGAGTTCAGAGGAAAGATTAGGATTGGACAGAAGGTTTATTGAGTCAGGAAAGCACCTCTAGTGGATGAGAACAGCAAGGGAGCTGATAAGATAGAGAAGAGAAGCAATTTGAAGACTCACTTTTAGAGGTCATAGTAATGTGGCAGACTTGTAGTCACCTTCCCATATCACCTTATCCTTCTTCCTAATAAAACAACCTTTCTCCCCAATGTTTATAGCAGCAATGTCCACGATAGCCAAAATATAGAAAGAGCCCAGATGTTCATCGACAGATGAATGGATAAAGAAGATGTAGTATGTATATACAATGGAATATTACTTGGCCATCAAAAAGAATGAAATCTTGTGCTTTGCAACAACATGGATGAAACTAGAGCGTATTAAGCTAAGCAAAGTAAGTGAGTCAGAGGAAGAAAAAAAATCAAATACCATATGATCTCACTCATATGTGGAGTTTAAGAAACAAAACAAATGAATATAAGGGAAAGGAAGGAAAAATAAAATAAGATGAAAACAGAAAGGTAGACAAACCATAAGAGACACCAAACTCTAAGAAACAAACTGAGGGTTGCTGGAGGGAGGGGAGGGAGGTAGGGGGATGGGGTAACTTGGTGATGGGCATTAAGGAGGGCACGTGATATAATGAGCACTGGGCATTATATGCAACTGAAGAATCACTAAATTCTATCCCTGAAACTAATAATACACTATATGTTAACTAAACTGAATTTAAATAAAGAATTTTTTAAAAGAACCTTGAAACTATGGGGAAGCAGCAACGCTTCAAGATTAAAACAAAAACAAAAATAGAATACATGTCCCAGACCCCCTCATAGAAAGGTAGGATGTATGACTTATGAATGAAAGTCACCTTGGCAAAGTTAACTCAGCTGGAAACAACTGGAAACCATTTTGTGCTTCCCCTTTCCCTTCCTCTCTATCTAGAAGCAGAGATGAACAGAGCTGCAAGAGCCATTTTAAATCCATGGGGAAGTACAGGGAATAGAAGCTGTGTCCTAGGGAAGGTGGAACTGACAGAAAGAGGCTAGGATGCTGCTAATACATGAAGCCACTCATCAGCCCTGGATTGTCTTCCTGGGGGACTCACGTCATATGAGAGAGAAACACTTACGTCATTTAAGCCACTGTGTTTATGAACTCTCTTATTAGCAGCCAAACATAAACCCTAACTGATATGAGGATAGGCCAGTGAAGTAGGTTGAGCA
This sequence comes from Enhydra lutris kenyoni, assembly GCF_002288905.1. Lineage (NCBI taxonomy): Eukaryota > Metazoa > Chordata > Mammalia > Carnivora > Mustelidae > Enhydra > Enhydra lutris. The sequence continues at coordinate 102,079,995 of NW_019154085.1, forward strand.
TTGACAAGGGGTAGAAGAACAGAGAAAGAGTGGGGCTCTAAAGACTTAGTGCGGGAAAACATGTTTACACAAGGGAAAGTGGGTCAAATCCTGCTAGTGGTCTGAGTAAGCAGAGGACAGAGATCTCACCATTAGCTTTAGTGACACAAAGGCTATCGGTGAGCTTGGCAAGAATGAGCTTGCTGAGAGGTGATAGTAAAATTCTCACTAGAGAAGACTCAAGAGAAAATAAAAATAGTGTCGCCTGTGTGGCTCAGTTGCTTGAGTGGCCCACTCTTAATTTTGGCTCAGGTCCTGATCTTAGGGTCCTGGAATTGACCCCTGCATTAGGCTCTATGCTCAGGATGGAAACGGTTTCTCTCTCTCTTCCTCTTTTTCTGCTCCTTCCCCTGCTTGTGCTTGCTCTCCCTCTCTCTCTAAAATAAAAATAAATAAATAAGTCTTAAAAAAGAGGAAAAAAAGGAAGAAAGAAAGAAAGAAGAAAGGAAGGGAGAGAGAAAGGGGAAGGAAGGAAAAGAAAAAGAAAAAATAAGAGCAGAGGATGTGGCACAGACAACTCTTGGGTTTGGCCATTAAGGAAGGCAATAAAGAGGTAGAGAAAGGATATGGGATCCGAGAAAGTTAATTTTAAGATTCCCATGTTTTTGATGATAGTCAGAATGATACAGGAGCAAAGGACATGAGATAACACAGGAAGGGAGCATGTGCAAGGGTTCAAATAGTGTTTCTGATGAGGCAGGAACCCACAGCCCCCATCCATGCTTGGCAAAGAGGCAGATCTCCCTCTCCCTCTGCCTCCATTGCTAAATGCTTCTACACAAATGATACACAGGTTGGAACACTCCAGCATGTACTCCTCTCTCCCTTTCCAGAACATCCACTGTGCCAACAATCACACAGCAAATCCACACAGCTTAGCAGACAAAGACTTAGGTTTGAATCCCTGCTCCGCCACTAACTGGCTGTGTCCTCAGATGAGTGCTTAGCCTCCCAAGCCAGCTCCGCTGTATAACTGCCCCTTGGGATGACTGAGATGAAAATCAAAGACACGTGTGCAAAAGCCCCCAGTACATTGCAGTGCAGGGTTCAATGTGGAGATCATTAATTACTCTTCTTCACATGCATTTCTCAGAGCGGGCTTTCCAGGTGCAGCGCGGCAGCCAGAGTGGGAAAGGGTATTTCTGTCTGTGAATACAGGAAATTTCCACGTACCAAAGAGATTTTTTTATGACTTCATGATTTTTTTAAGTGATCTGGTCAGATAAAGATAACTGGTTCTTTCCGTATTCTATTTTAGAGGAAACGAGAGCAGGGACTTTGCCCTTTTAAATGTTTCATTAAGCAAGATGTGTGCCTGCCCTACACAACCTCTGTAATAACGCCAAGGCACTCGCAGGGGGAGGATTTCACCCTACCTGAGCACACTTGAATCTATGTTCTTTCCTGGGGCGAAGCCCTGCCTGATACGTTAATCACCCGAACCCATGGCAAGTGATTTTCTCTGCCTTTATCGCGTCACCTCTCAGCCCCTGTGCCAGCATATGGTCTATTATGTGCAAATGATTAAACAGATTTTCTGCCATGGGTAAAAAATATATTTCCCACAGGTACAGCATTTCCCTGTAAGTCTATCCCAGAACTGTGAGCCTAGAATTCTAAGTGACTCAGTGGGACAGGCAGAAGAAAAAGCCCTTATGCTGATGGGTCCATAACTTGTGGTTTCTACCAGTGTAAAAGAAAATGTATGCAGTGCACTATTCCTCCTGGACGAGATGGAGGTGAGAGAACTGAATTCATAAACAGACTTCAACATCAGAGGCTTTGCACATGCTGTCCTTCTCCCCCAACACACACACACCTTACCTGTTCATCGAGGTATCTTTAACTCTTTTTGCAATACTTTATTCATAAGCCTCCTGTTCCAAATAATGAAGGCATCACCAGCACACTCTCCCTTGATGAGAACTGTAGTTTCTTCTATAATCCCCCTCCCTGGGGACTTATCACTACCAAAGCATTTATCACACTGCATTATAATTTTGCATTTATTAGTCTATTTCACACACACACACACACACACACACATGCATACACGCACTCACACACTGCACTTTATGTTTTCCCCTACAGTTTTTTCATCTCTGAAACTTCAATGTTTAACACACAGTAAATATTCAATAAATAGCTGGGGAATTAATCTCCAATTCACTAAAGTGTCCTTTTTTTTAAAGATTTTATTTATTTATTTGACAGAAAGAGATCATAAGTATGCAGAGAGGCAGGCAGAGAGAGAGAGAGAGGAGGAAGCAGGCTCCCTGCCGAGCAGAGAGCCCAATGCAGGACTTAATCCCGGGACCTTGAGATCATGACCTGAGCCAAAGGCAGAGGCTAAACACACTGAGCCACCCAGGTGCCCTAAAGTGTCCTTTTAAGAAGTTTAACATAATGCTGCCAACATTCAAGAATTTTTCGATTATCAAATACATTTGAAACAAGTACGCTTTATATATTACACACACACGCACGTGCGCACACACACACACACACACCCTAAGATAACAAAATGGTATAGAAAAGTACACCAAAATGATACAGTGTCTCTGGGAGGTAAAGTTCTTTTATTGTCTTCTTTGATTTTGTTGAGTTGACAAAAAGCTCAACCATAAACATACTACTTTCAGAAATTTTTAAATAGTAATAAATTTAAGATATTTGGTCTTATTGAATAATAATGTTAAGGTATTGACTGATCACTACTAGGATATCAGTGTGGCAGCATATTGTCTAGTAAACTATATGGCTTTTTATGATTTTCTCAACCTCTTAGAGACTGTTTTATCTATAAAATATGTGGGTTAAATAAATTGTTGCATGGATTAAATAAAACCACACATTTAAATGTCTTTGTAGTACTTGATACCTAGGAGGTGTTTAATTAAAGGAGGTAATTCAGCTGGTTGTGATGCTTCTGGAAATGTAGGCTATAGTCAGGGAACAAAAATTTCTCTTTGTTCAAAATGAAGACACAATGGCTCTACACCAGCATGATAGCTTTAACTTCTCAGTGGAACATGGGGCTGCTCCAGACCAGTTCCACAAAAACAGTTGTGAGGCTGATAATGACATCCCTGGGAAGCTAGGTTTCCCCCACCCAGAGACTGACCAAGCTGAGATACATAGAAGCAGCTAGGAATAAGGAAGAAAAGCAGCAGCTCCCAGTAGGAGCTGACAAGAGAAATCACATGACAAGAGAAATCACAATTCCCAGGGACCTGCTTAGTGTACTGGCCCACCAGCTTTGAAACCTGAGGAGACCAACAGCAGAAGAACTGCAACAGATCCCCAGCAGATTTCACTGGCTTTTGCTCCCCAGATATTCAGATCACAAATGCCAACTATGTGAATCCCTCTGTTTTCTCCCCCACTTTTTCCCTACCATAGCCTGGGAAGTACCCCAGTAGCCAACCTCAGTGGACCTGGAGGTGCTGTTGAGAAACTCAACAACATTTGTTGCCTATGAGAACCCTCAGCAGATCTTGCCAAGAACCATGTGGTTGTTGATGCTAAAGACCCCAGCAGCTGGAGTAAATGAGCAGCCAATTCTCCTCCAGATCTGGTGTTTCCACACACATCTGTCCTGGACACCTTGAACCACTAGACTTAGGGTCACGGCATGCTCTGCCATGCCCCCACCCACAGCTGAAAGTCAGTCCTTCCTGAAGTCAACCCATAAAGTCTAGAAGAGATGACTCCTTCCTCAAATGTACAGACAGCTACAGAAGCCTACAAAGATTACAAAAACTCAGGGAAACATAAACCCATCAAAAGAATACAGTAACTGGCCCAAAGATAGGGAGATACAGGAATTGCCCAACAGAGAATTCAAAATCATTATAAAAAGGATGCTCAGAGAGCTGCTGGAGAACACAGATAAACAATGTAACAAGAGCAGGAAAACAATACAAAAACAAAATAAGTTCAATGAAGAGATAGGAAACATAAAAAAGAATCAAACAGAAATTTTGCACCTGAAGAACACATTAATTGAATGGAAGGATTAAATAGAGAGCTTCAGTTCAAACTGGACGAAGCAGAAGAAAGAATCTATAAGCTCAAAGACACATCTTTTCAAATTATCCAGTCAGAGGAGCAAAAAGAAAAAAGAATGAAAAGCAATGAAGAAAGCCTGCAGGTCTTAGGGGCCATGACTAAAAGAAACAATATACACATCACTGGAGTCTCTGAATGAGAAGAGAAGGAAGAAGGGATAGAAAACATATTTAAAGCAATAATGGCTGAGAACTTCCCAAATGTGGGGAGAGATTGGGACATCTAAGCTCATTGAAGCTAATAAGTCATCCCCAGAATCTCAATCCAAAACAATATTCTGAAAGACACATTAGAATAACATTGTTTAAAATCAGAGTCAAACAGAAAATTTTAAAAGAAACATGAGAAAAAAGTTTTCTGCCATACAAGGGAACCCCATAAGACTATTATCAAATTTCTCAGCACAAACCTTGCCAGCCAGGAGGGAGTGGCAGGATACATTCAAAGTGCTAAAACATGGAGCACCTGGCTGACTCAGTTGGTGGAGCATGTGACTCTTGATCTCACAGCTGTGAGTTTGAACCCCACATTGGGGGTAGAGATGACTTAAAAATAAAAACTCCTAAAGAAAAAAAAAAAAGTACTGAAAGAAACTGTCAACCAAAAATGTTTTACCCAGCAAAGTTGTCCTTCAGAAATGAAGACAGGATAGAGAATTCCCCAAACCACACATGGAGTTTATAAACACTAGACCTGCCTCACAAGAAATGCTGAAGGGTGTTCTTTAAGCTGAAATGAATGGACACTAACTAGTAATCTAAACACATAGGAGTAAACAACAATTGGTAAAGGCAAGCATAGGTAAACCTTAGAGTTAGTGCAGGCTTAGTTCCAGACTACTGCAATAAAACAAGTCAAATGAATGATTTGGTTTCCCAGTGCATATAAAATTTATGCCCCCACTGTACTGTGGTCCATTAAGTGCAATAGCTTTGTGTCTAAAACACTATATATATATAAAGTATACATTAAGATATATATATATATCTTAATCTAAAATATATATAAGATATATATATCTTAATCTAAAAATACTGCTAAAAATGCTAACCATCATCTCAGCTTTCAGCAAGTTGTACTCACTGATCACAATCACCATAAGAGATATAAGAATAATGAAAAATTTGAAATATTGTGAGAATTACCAAAATGTGACACAAAGACACGGAGCAAATGCTATGGAAAAATGGCACTGATAAATTTGCCTGAGGCAAGTTTACCACAAACCTTCCAATTGCCAAAAAATACAGTATCTGTGGAGCACAATAAAGCTAAGAGTAATTAAACAAAGTCTATCTGTGTGTCATCACATTCAGAAGACTCTAATACCGTCATATGAAGTTATGTTAATCATTTAATTCTAGTATAAAGATAAAAGACAAAAGTATTAGGAAGAGCTATAGCTACAACAATTTGTTAATGGATACACAATATAAAAAATGCAAAGTGTGACTACAAAAATATAAAATGTGGGTGAGGGGAAATAAAGGGCAGCTTTTTTGTATGGGACCAAAGTTATTAGCTTAAAATGGACTGTAATGCCTATAAAGTGTTTCAAGTAAGCCTCAGCGTAACCACAAAACAAAAACTTATAGTATATACATGAAAGATGAAGAAGTTTATACATGAAAGATAAATCAAAGTATACCACTCTGGAGACCCCTCAATTCACAAAGGGAGAAAGCAAAAGAGGAAGAAGGAAACAAAAGAACTACAAAATAGCCAGACAACAATTAACAAGACAGCAAGTCTTCATGTAGAAATTATTACTTGAAATGTAAGTAGATTAAGTGTTCCAATCAAAAGACATAAAGTGGCTAAATAGATTTCTTTAAATGTGATATATGCTGCCTGCAAGATTTGGTTCAGCTTCAAGGACACACACAGGCTCAGAGGGAAAGGATGGGAAAATATATTCTGCACAAGTGAAAACCAAAAAAGAACAGGGGTAGCTATAGTTCTATCAGACAAAAAAATACTTTAAGTGCAAAACTGTAACAAGAGAAAAAGAAGGTCATTACATAATGATAAAGGGGTCAATTCATCAAGAGGTTATAACAATGTTCAATATATATTCACCCAACATCAGAGGAGCTAAATATAAAAAGCAAATACAAACAGATCTGAAGTGAGAAATAGACATCAATACAACACAAGTAGGGAAACTTAATGTCCCACTTTCAACAATGGATAGATCATCCAGACAGAAAATCAATAAGGAAATGCTGAACTTGAACTATACTTTAGACCAAATGGACCTAAATGACATATGCAGAACATTCCATCAACAGCAACAGAATGAACATTCTCCTCAAGCACGCATAGAACATTTTCCAGGATAGATCACATGTTAGGTGACAAAATAAGTCTCAGCAAATTTTAAAATATTGAAATTATTCCAAGTATCTTTTCTGGCTAAAAAGGCATAAAACTAGAAATCAATAACAGGATGAAAACTGGAAAATTCATAAATATGTGAAAATTAACAACACACTCTTGAACAATCAATGGAACAAAAGATAAATTAAAAATTATATTGAAGGTTTTCTTATAGGAGTTTTATGGTTTCATGTCTCACATTTAGGTCTTTAAGCCATTTTGAGTTTATTTTCTGTGTGGTGTAAGACAGTGATCCAGTTTCATTCTTTTTCATGTAGCTATCCAGTTTTCCCAACACCGTTTGTTAAAGAGATTGTCTTTTACCCATAGTAAATTCTTGCCACTTTTGCCATAGATGGACTATATTAGAAACTACTTTTGGGGAGGAGTCAAGATGGTGGAGAAGTAGCAGGCTGAAACTACATCAGGTTGCAGGAGATCAGCTAGATAGCTTATCTAAAGATTGCAAACACCTACAAATCCCAACGGGAGATCGAAGAGAAGGACAGCAATTCTAGAAACAGAAAATCAACCACTTTCTGAAAGGTAGGACTGGCGAAGTGAATCCAAAGCGACGGGAAGATAGACCGTGGGAGGAGGGGCCTGCTCCCGGCAAGCGGCGGAGCAACGGAGCACAAAATCAGGACTTTTAAAAGTCTGTTCCGCTGAGGGACATCGCTCCAGAGGCTAAACCGGGGTGAAGCCCACGCAGGGTCAGCATGGCCCCAGGTCCCGCAGGGTCACAGAAGGACCGGGGGTGTCTGAGTGTCGCAGAGCTTACAGGTATTAGAGCGGGGAAGCTGGCTACAGAGACAGAGCCGAGGAGTGAGCTCTCAGCTCGGCGTTACCTTGAACCGGTCGCAGTCTGGGTGAGCTTGGAGCGCGGCCGGAGGCCAGGGAGACGGGAGTGATTGGGCACTATTCTCTGAAGGCGCACTAAGGAGTGGGGCCCCGAGCTCTCAGCTCCTCCGGGCTGGAGAATGGGAGGCCGCCATCTTCATTCCCGCCCTCCAGAACTCTACGGAAAGCGCTCAGGGAACAAAAGCTCCTGAAAGCAAACCCGAGCGGATTACTCAGCCCGGCCCCTGATAAGGGCGGTGCAATTCCACCTGGGGCAAAGACACTTGAGAATCACTACAACAGGCCCGTCTCCCAGAAGATCAACAAGAAATCCAGCCAGGACCAAGTTCACCTACCAAGGAGTGCAGTTTCAATACCAAGGAGAGCAGCGGAATTCCAGAGGAGAAGGAAGCAAACAACGGAACTCATGGCTTTCTCCCCATGATTCTTTAGTCTTGCAGTTAATTTAATTATTTTTTCAGTTTTTTTTCTTCTTCTGCTAAATATTTTTTAACTTTTACCCTTCTCTTTTTTAACGTTTTTTAACTAGTTTATCTAATACATATATTTTTTTCCTCTTTATATTTTTTCTTTATTTGTTTTCTCTTTTTAATTGTATCTTTTTTTTCTGAACCTCTTTTTATCCCCTTTCTCCCCCCCCCACCACAATTTGGGGTCTCTTCTGATTTGGTTAAAGCATATTTTCCTGGGGTCTTTGCCACCCTTTTAGTATTTTACTTGCTCCTTCATATGCTCTTATCTGGACAAAATAACAAGGCAGAAAAATTCACCACAAAAAAAAGAACAAGAGGCAGTACCAAAGGCTAGGGACCTAATCAATACAGACATTGGTAATATGTCAGATCTAGAGTTCAGAATGATGATTCTTAAGGTTCTAGCCAGGTTCGAAAAAGGCATGGAAGTTATTAGAAAAACCCTCTCGGGAGATATAAAAGCCCCTTCTGGAGAAATAAAAGAACTAAAATCTAACCAAATTGAAATCAAAAAAGCTATTAATGAGGTGCAATCAAAAATGGAGGCTCTCACTGCTAGGATAAATGAGGCAGAAGAAAGAATTAGCGATATAGAAGACCAAATGACAGAGAATAAAGAAGCTGAGCAAAAGAGGGACAAACAGCTACTGGACCACAAGGGGAGAATTCGGGAGATAAGTGACACCATAAGACAAAACAACATTAGAATAATTGGGATTCCAGAAGAAGAAAAAAGAGAGAGGGGAGCTGAAGGTATATTGGAGAGAATTATTGGAGAGAATTTCCCCAATATGGCAAAGGGAACAAGCATCAAAATCCAGGAGGTTCAGAGAACCCCCCTCAAAATCAATAAGAATAAGTCCACACCCCATCACCTAATAGTCAGATTTACAAGTCTTAGTGACAAAGAGAAAATCCTGAAAGCAGCCCAGGAAAAGAAGTCTGTAACATACAATGGTAAAAATATTAGATTGGCAGCAGACTTATCCCCAGAGACCTGGCAAGCCAGAAAGAAATGGCATGATATATTCAGAGCACTAAACGAGAAAAACATGCAGCCAAGAATACTATATCCGGCTAGGCTGTCATTGAAAATAGAAGGAGAGATAAAAAGCTTCCAGGACAAACAAAAACTGAAAGAATTTGCAAACACCAAACCAGCCCAACAGGAAATATTGAAAGGGGTCCTCTAAGCAAAGAGAGAGCCTAAAAGTAGTAGATCAGAAAGGAACAGAGACAATATACAGTAACAGTCACCTTACAGGCAATATAATGGCACTAAATTCATATCTCTCAATAGTTACCCTGAATGTTAATGGGCTAAATGCCCCAATCAAAAGACACAGGGTATCAGAATGGATAAAAAAACAAAACCCATCTATATGTTGCCTACAAGAAACTCATTTTAGACCCAAAGACACCTCCAGATTTAAAGTGAGGGGGTGGAAAAGAATTTACCATGCTAATGGACATCAGAAGAAAGCAGGGGTGGCAATCCTTATATCAGATCAATTAGATTGTAAGCCAAAGACTATAATAAGAGATGAGGAAGGACACTATATCATACTCAAAGGATCTGTCCAACAAGAAGATCTAACAATTTTAAATATCTATGCCCCTAACGTGGGAGCAGCCAACTATATAAACCAATTAATAACAAAATCAAAGAAACACATCGACAATAATACAATAATCGTAGGGGACTTTAACACTCCCCTCACTGAAATGGACAGATCATCCAAGCATAAGATCAACAAGGAAATAAAGGCCTTAAATGACACACTGGACCAGATGGACATCACAGATATATTCAGAACATTTCATCCCAAAGCAACAGAATGCACATTCTTCTCTGGTGCACATGGAACATTCTCCAGAATAGATCACATCCTCGGTCCTAAATCAGGTCTCAACCGGTATCAAAAGATTGGGATCATTCCCTGCATATTTTCAGACCACAATGCTCTGAAGCTAGAACTCAATCACAAGAGGAAATTTGGAAAGAACCCAAATACATGGAGACTAAACAGCATCCTTCTAAAGAATGAATGGGTCAACCAGGAAATTAAAGAAGAATTGAAAAAATTCATGGAAACAAATGATAATGAAAACACAACGGTTCAAAATCTGTGGGACACAGCAAAGGCAGTCCTGAGAGGAAAATATATAGCGGTACAAGCCTTTCTCAAGAAACAAGAAATGTCTCAAGTACACAACCTAACCCTACACCTAAAGGAGCTGGAGAAAGAACAAGAAAGAAACCCTAAACCCAGCAGGAGAAGAGAAATCATAAAGATCAGAGCAGAAATCAATGAAATAGAAACCAAAAAAAACAATAGAACAAATCAACAAAACTAGGAGATGGTTCTTTGAAAGAAATAATAAGATTGATAAACCCCTGGCCAGACTTATCAAAAAGAAAAGAGAAAGGACCCAAATAAATAAAATCATGAATGAAAGAGGAGAGATCACAACGAACACCAAAGAAATACAGACAATTATAAGAACATACTATGAGCAACTCTATGCCAACAAATTTGACAATATGGAAGAAATGGATGCATTCCTAGAGACATATAAACTACCACAACTGAACCAGGAAGAAATGGAAAACCTGAACAGACCCATTACCAGTAAGGAGATTGAAACAGTCATCAAAAATCTCCAAACAAACAAAAGCCCAGGGCCAGACGGCTTCCCAGGGGAATTCTATCAAACATTTAAAGAAGAACTAATTCCTATTCTCCTGAAACTGTTCCAAAAAAGAGAAATGGAAGGAAAACTTCCAAACTCATTTTAGGAGGCCAGCATCACCTTGATCCCAAAACCAGACAAGGATCCCATCAAAAAAGAGAACTACAGACCAATATCCTTGATGAAAACAGATGCGAAAATCCTCACCAAAATATGAGCTAATAGGATTCAACAGTACATTAGAAGGATTATTCACCACAACCAAGTGGGATTTATTCCAGGGCTGCAAGGTTGGTTCAACATCTGCAAATCAATCAATGTGATACAACACATTAATAAAAGAAAGAACAAGAACCATATGATACTCTCAATAGATGCTGAAAAAGCATTTGACAACGTACAGCATCCCTTCCTGATCAAAACTCTTCAAAGTGTAGGGATAGAGGGCACATACCTCAATATTATCAAAGCCATCTATGAAAAACCCACTGCAAATATCATTCTCAATGGAGAAAAACTGAAAGCTTTTCCGCTAAGGTCAGGAACATGGCAGGGATGTCCATTATCACCACTGATATTCAACATAGTACGAGAAGTCCTAACCTCAGCAATCAGACAACAAAAGGAAATTAAAGGCATCCAAATCAGCAAAGAAGAAGTCAAACTATCAGTCTTCGCAGATGATATGATACTATATGTGGAAAACCCAAAAGACTCCACTCCAAAACTGCTAGAACTTGTACAGGAATTCAGTAAAGTGTCAGGATATAAAATCAATGCACAGAAATCAGTTGCATTTCTCTACACCAACAACAAGACAGAAGAAAGAGAAATTAAGGAGTCAATCCCATTTACAATTGCACCCAAAACGATAAGATACCTAGGAATAAACCTAACCAAAGAGACTAAGAATCTATACTCAGAAAACTATAAAGTACTCATGAAAGAAATTGAGGAAGACACAAAGAAATGGAAAAATGTTCCATGCTCCTGGATTGGAAGAACAAATATTGTGAAAATGTCTATGCTACCTAATGCAATCTACACATTTAATGCAATTCCTATCAAAGTACCATCCATTTTTTTCAAAGAAATGGAACAAATAATCCTAAAATTTATATGGAACCAGAAAAGACCTCGAATAGCCAAAGGAATATTGAAAAAGAAAGCCAAAGTTGGTGGCATCACAATTCTGGACTTCAAGCTCTATTACAAAGCTGTCATCATCAAGACAGCATGGTACTGGCACAAAAACAGACACATAGATCAATGGAACAGAATAGAGAGCCCAGAAATAGACCCTCAACTCTATGGCCAACTAATCTTCGACAAAGCAGGAAGAATGTCCAATGGAAAAAAAAACAGCCTCTTCAATAAATGGTGTTGGGAAAATTGGACGGCCACATGCAGAAAAATGAAATTGGACCATTTCCTTACACCACACACAAAAATAGACTCAAAATGGATGAAAAACCTCAATGTGAGAAAGGAATCCATCAAAATCCTTGAGGAGAACACGGGCAGCAACCTCTTCGACCTCAGCCGCAGCAACATCTTCCTAGGAACATAACCAAAGGCAAGGGAAGCAAGGGCAAAAATGAACTATTGAGATTTCATCAAGATCAAAAGCTTTTGCACAGCAAAGGAAATGGTTAACAAAACCAAAAGACAACTGACAGAATGGGAGAAGATATTTGCAAATGACATATCAGATAAAGGGCTAGGGTCCAAAATCTATAAAGAACTTAGCAAACTCAACACCCAAAGAACAAATAATCCAATCAAGAAATGGGCAGAAGACATGAACAGACATTTCTGCAAAGAAGACATCCAGATGGCCAACAGACACATGAAAAAGTGCTCCACATCACTCGGCATCAGGGAAATACAAATCAAAACCACAACGAGATATCACCTCACACCAGTCAGAATGGCTAAAATTAACAAGTCAGGAAATGACAGATGCTGGCGAGGATGCGGAGAAAGGGGAACCCTCCTACACTGTTGGTGGGAATGCAAGCTGGTGCAGCCACTCTGGAAAACAGCATGGAGCTTCCTCAAAATGTTGAAAATAGAACTACCCTATGACCCAGCAATTGCACTACTGGGTATTTACCCTAAAGATACAAACGTAGTGATCCGAAGGGGCACGTGCACCCGAATGTTTATAGCAGCAATGTCCACAATAGCCAAACTATGGAAAGAACCTAGATGTCCATCAACAGATGAATGGATAAAGAAGATGTGGTATATATACACAATGGAATACTATGCAGCCATCAAAAGAAATGAAATCTTGCCATTTGCGACGACGTGGATGGAACTAGAGGGTATCATGCTTAGCAAAATAAGTCAATCGGAGAAAGACAACCATCATATGCTCTCCCTGATATGAGGAAGTGAAGATGCAGCATGGGTGGTTAAGGGGGTAGGAGAAGAATAAATGAAACAAGATGGGAGTGGGAGGGAGACAAACCATAAGTGACTCTTAATCTCACAAAACAAACTGAGGGTTGCTGGGGGGAGGGGGGTTGGGAGAGGGGGGTGAGGTTATGGACATTGGGGAGGGTATGTGCTATGGTGAGTGCTGTGAAGTGTGTAAACCTGGCGATTCACAGACCTGTACCCCTGGGGATAAAAATACATTATATGTTTATAAAAAATAAAAATAAATAAAAATTTTTTTAAAAAAGAAAAAAATATATATTGAAACAAATGTAATGGAAACAATACATAACAAAATTTACAGGATACAGCAAAATGGTGCTATGAAGTAAGTTTTTAGGGATAAATGCCTAAATTAAGAAAAAAAGAAATGACTGAAATAATCTGACTTTACACCTCAATGAATTAGAAAAACAAGAATCAACTAAGCCCAAAGTTAGCAGAAGAGGGGAGATAACAAAGATCATAGCAGAAATAAATGAAATGGAGATCAGAAAAACAACAGAAAAGACAAAAGAAACTAATAGTTCATCTTTTGAAGAGATAAACAAAAGTGACAAACCACAAGCTAGGCTTACCAAAAAAGAGAGAGATAATTTGATTAAATAAAATTATAAGTTAAAGAGGAGACAATACAAATAACACCACCACAGATATGCAAAAGATCATAAGAGACTACTGTGAACAATTATAAACCAACAAAATGGACAATCTAGAAGAAATGGATGAATTCCTAGAAATAATCAGTGATCCTTGTACACAGGTGTAAACTACATGAGTTTGCTTACACATGGTTTTTCTTTATACACGCAATACAGTATAAATACTATAACTCTATTTTCTCTTCCTTGTAATTTTCTTAATAATGCTCTCTTTTCTCTAGTCTACTTTATTGTAAGAATACAGTATATAATGCATACAACATACAAAATATGTGTTAATGGACAGTTTATGGTACCAGTAAGGCTTCCAGTCAACAGCAGGCTATTAGTAGTTAACATTTGGAGGAGTCAAAAATTATACATGGATTTTCGACTGTGGGGGGTGGTCAGTGTTCCTAACCCCTGTGTTGTTCAAGGTTCAAATATACAACCTATCAAGTCTAAATCATGAAGGATTAAAATATCTGAACAGACCAATAATAAATAAAGATATTTAATCAGTAATCAAAAACCCCCCAACGAAGAAAAGCCCAGGCCCCCAGGACCAGATGGCTTCACTTGTGAATTTTACCCAACATTTACAAAAGAATTAATACCAATTCTCCTCAAACTCTTCGAGAAAACTGAACATTCCCAAACTCATTTTACAAGGTTATCATTACGTAATACCAAAGACAGAAAGGATACTACAAGAAAACTATAGGCCAGTGTCTGAACATAGATGCAAAAATACTCAACATAATTATAGCAAACTGAACTTGACAGACAATAAAAGGATCATATGTCATGGTCAAGTGGGATTCATCCCTGGAATAGAAGAACAGTTTGACATAAGCAAATCAGTAGATCTGATACACCACATTAATAGAATAAAAGACAGAAGTTGTGATTCTCTCAATACATGCAGGGAAAAAAAGCATTTGATACAACTCAACACCCCTTCATTACAAAAACTTTCTATAGACCAGAGATAGAAGGAGGATGCCTCAACATAATAAAGACAATATATGATAAACCCACAGCTAACATTATACTCAACAGTGAGAGGTGGAAATCTTTTTCCCCTAAGATCAGGAATAAGACAAGAGTGCCCACTTTGACTACTCGTATCTGACAGAGTACTGGACATCTCAGCCAGAGCACTTAGTTAAGAAAAAGAAGTAAATGAACTTTTGGGGCTTCATCAAGATAAAAAGCTTCTGCACAGCAAAAGAAACTGTCAACAAAACAAAGAGGCAACCCACAGAATGGGAGAAGGTATTCACAAATGACACTACAGACAAAGGGCTAATATCCAAGATCTATAAAAAACTCCTCAAACCAAACACCCAAAATAACAGATAATCACATCAAAAAATAGGCAGAAGACATGAACTGACACTTTTCCAAAGAAGACATGCAAATGCTAACAGATGCATGAAAAATGTTCATCATCATTAGCCATCAGGGAAATTCAAATCAAAACCACATTGAGATACCACCTTATACCAGTTAGAATGGCCAAAATCAATAAGACAGTAAACAACAAGTGTTGGAGAGGATGTGGAGAGAGGGGAACCCTCTTACACTGTTGGTGGGAATGCAAGTTGGTGCAGCCAGTTTGGAAAAGAGTGTGGAGATTCCTTAAGAAATTAACAATAGAGCTACCCTATGACCCTGCAATTGCACTATGGGGTATTTACCCCAAAGATACAGATATAGTGAAAAGAAAGGCCATATGTACCCCCAATGTTATAGCAACAATGGCCACAATTGCCAAACTGTGGAAAGAGCCAAGATGCCCTTCAACAAATGAATGGATAAAGAAGATGTGGTCCATATATACAATGGAATATTACGCCTCCATCAGAAAGGATGAATACCCAATTTTTGTATCAACATGGACAGGACAGGAGGAGATTATGCTGAGTGAAATAAGTCAAGCAGAGAAAGTCAATTATTATATGGTTTCACTTACTTGTGGAACATAAGGAATAATATGGAGGACATTAGGAGAAGGAAAGGAAAAGTGAATTGGGGGAAATCAGAGTGGGAGACGAACCATGAGAGACTATGGACTCTGAGAAACAAACTGAGGATTTTGGAAGGGAGGGGGTGGGAGATTGTGTGAGCCCAGTGGTGGGTATTAAGGAGGCACGTATTGCATGGAGCACTGGGTCTGATGCATAAACAATAACTCTTGGAACACTGAAAACCAAAATAAAATTAAAAAAAAAAAAAAACTTTGGACAAGGAAAATATCCCAGAATTCTAGGAAACTTGGGGTACAGGATCAACAGAAACTTTCAATCAGGAAAACCTGATCTAATATGAGAGTTTTTTTGAATATTGGGGCATGTGGTGGGGGGAAGCATATAAGGTGGTACCAGTGGAGATAACATTAAAGGAGTTTACAGAAAATAAAAGAAAAAAGAAAGAAAAAAAGAAAAGAGAAGAAAAGGAAAAAAGAAAAAGAAATAAAAGGCATCCAAATTGGAAAAGAAGAAGTAAAACAGTTTCTATTTGCTAATGACATGATCATATACATAGAAAATCCTAAAGAAGTCACACACAAAAAAAACAAAAACAAAAACAAAAAACAACTTGTTAGATCTAATAAGTGACTCCTGAAAAGTTTCAGGGTAAAAAATTAACATGAGGGGCGCCTGGGTGGCTCAGTGGGTTGAGCCACTGCCTTCGGCTCGGGTCATGATCTCAGGGTCCTGGGATCGAGTCCCGCATCGGGCTCTCTGCTCAGCAGGGAGCCTGCTTCCCTCTCTCTCTCTCTCTCTCTGCCTGACTCTCCGTCTACTTGTGATCTCTCTCTGTCAGATAAATAAATAAAATCTTTAAAAAAAAAAAATTAACATGAAAAATCAGTTGCATTTCTATACACTAAAATAAACTATCTTAAAAAGAAATAAACGAAATAATCCTGTTCACAATAGCATTAAAAATAATAAAATACTAAGGAATAAATTTAACCAAGAAAATGAAACATCTATATCCCAAAAAACGTGAGACAATGAGTAAAGAAACTGAAAGAGGCACCAAAAAATGGGAAATATTCCATGTCATGGATCAGAATATTATTAAAATGTCCATTCTACCCAAAGCCATCTATAGATTCAATGCAATCTATATTAAAATTCTAATGGTATTTTATACAGACATAGAAAAAAAATCTTAAGATTTTTGAAGGCCCCAAATAGCCAAAGCAATCCTGACGAAGAAGAACAAAGCAGGCAGCATCACACTTCCTGATTTCAAGCTAAATTATAAAGCTATAGTAAATAAAACCACGTGGTACTGGCATGAACAATGAACACATAGAACAATGGAACAGAATTGAAACCCCAAAAATAAACCCTCGAATATATGCTCAACTCATGTTTGACAAGGGATATAATGCCAAAAGCAGAAGCAACAAAAACAAAAATAAACAAGTGGGACTACATCAAACTAAAAGGCTTCTGCACCATATCCAGTGCTCCATGCAATACATGCCCTCCATAGGGTATGGTGCATAAACAATGAATTCTGGAACACTGAAAAGATATTTAAAAAATAAATAAAATGTTTTTAAAAATAATAAAAAAATAAATAAAAGGCTTCAGCACAAAGTGTAAAGACAACCTACAGAAAGGAAAAAAAAATTTGCAAACCATATATCTGATAAGGAATAAATATTCAAAATATCTAAAGAACTCATACAACTCAACAGTAAAAAAACAAAAAACAAAACCATCATCATCATCATCATCATCATCTAGTTTAAAAATAGGTAAAGGACCTGACTGGACATTTTTCCAAAGAAGATACACAAAAGGCCAACAGGTATATGGAAAGATGCTCAACATCACTAGTCACTAGGGAATGCACCTCACACTTATTAGAAAGGCCATCATCAAAAAGACAAGAGATAATAAATGCTGGCATGGGTATGGTGGAAAGGGAACACTTGTCCCTTGGTGCTGAGATTGTAAACTGGTGCAGCCTCTATGGGAAACTATATGGAGATTTCTCAGAATATTAAAAATAGAACTACCGTACTATCTAGCAACTCCACTGCTCTTCACTTCTTGGATATATCCAAAGGAAATGAAAACAAAAAGAAATCAAAAAGATCTCTGCACCTCTATGTTTATAGCAACATTATTCACAGTAACCATGACATGGAACCTAAGTGTCCATTGATGGATGAATGGATAAAAAAGTTGTGAAATAGATATTCCATTGTGTGTGTGTATGTGTGTAATGCAAGATTATTCACCCATTTTTAAAAAAGGAAATCCTACACTTGCAGCAACACTGGACTTGGAACGCATTATGTTACGTGAAATAAGGCAGACAGAGAAGAACAAATACTATGCAATCTCACCTCTACATGCAATCTAAGAAAAAGACTCAAATGACAGGAAATAAATCCCACCAAACTCATAGGGAAAGAGATCAGATTTGTCATCACAGACGTGGGTGGGAGGAAGTGGTATTGGAACAAAGTGCTCAAAATGTACAAACTTCTAGTAATAAGATAAATAAGTCCTAAGGATGTATGTTCAATATGGTGACCATAACCAACACAGCTGTACAGGATGTACAGGGAGGTTGTTAAGAAAATAGATCATTAAGAGTTCTCATCACAAGGAGAAATTGTTTTTCTTTTCTTTGTATTGCATCTATGTGAGATGATAGGTTAACTAAGCCCATTGTGGTAGTCCTTTCACAATGTATGTAAATTAAACCATCATTCCATACCCTTAAACTTAAATAGTGATGTATGCTGACTATTTCTCAAAACCAGGGGCAGGGGAAGAAAGGCAGAAGTCTGGATTTTACATAGTCTCTTGGTTTTTAGTTCAGTTTTTAAAATCGAAAAACATTATGTAAGTGAAAAAATTCCACATGTGGGCCAGAACTGTCTCATGAACTGTTGGCTTTCATCCTCTGATTCCATCTCTGGCTGGAGAGATTTAGATCAAACTAAACATCCCAACTAAGACAAAACTAGGCTGCATTGACCGAAAAGGTTCCATTCCAGGCAGTTTTCTTGGCACCCTGGTCAAGTGCTGGTCACCCCACTTCCTCAGAGACTTCCTGGGACCCCACACAGAGATACGGTGGAAAGAGCATCTGCCTTGGGAAGGAACTGGGACATTTACCACAGCAAATTCCCTTGGCAGCCAGAGGAAGCTAGAAACCTTTGGAGATGTCATCCTTCATACTTAGGCAAAGGTTTTCAACAGTAGCTGTACTTTAGAACCACCTAGAGAGCTTTTAAAAAATTATTATTTCCCAGGGCCCCTTCAGGACCAATTTAATTAGAATATGTGAGGATGAGGACCCCAGGCTTCGGGAGTTTGTTAAAACTCCCCAGCTAATTCTAGCATGCGACCAGAGTTGAGAGCTACTCTGTCAAAGCTTTGTAGTCCCAAAAATTCCCCTGCTAAAAGGCAAAAATTTTGAGAGAAAAAAAAAATAAAACAATTACCAGTCATCAAAATCCCTAGAATGAATTAATTTTTGAAATAATTTCAAAGCTGGCTCATTAGCTGAAGCAGGCAGGGGACTTCTGAGTTTGAAGGCACCACCCATAGAAGACTAGGAGTGAGAAGATGGGGGAACTGGGGAGGACTGTGAGGTGCTGAGGGTCAGGATAATGTAGGAGGGAGTCACAGGAAGATAGTCCTGTCCAAGTTCACACTTGAGGTTAGCTCACCCATAGGCCAGAAAGCGCTGTCTTCCAGGATGAAGGAGGAATTCATCTGCCCACCCATTTTCAACCAGACAGAGGGCTAGAATCAAAAGGCAACACCATTGGGGCCCCTGGTTGGCTGAGTAGGTTAAGAGTCTGACATCTTCGACTCAGGTCATGATCTCAAGGTCCTGGGACAGACCCCTGTGTCAGGCTCCCTGCACAGGAAACCTGCTTCTCCCTCTCCCTCTGCCACTCCCCATGCTTGTGTTCTCTTGCTCTCTCTCTGTCAAATAAATGAATAAAATCTTTAAAATTAAAAAAAAAGTCAACACGGTTATATAGAAACCCCATTACACAGGTGGAGAGGAGACCCAGGTGGACAGAGACTCGCACATCTGTTTCAAAACAAAGGAAACATTGCCTTACAGGGAATAACACCTCAGCTTCAGAACTATGTGAGCTTGAAAAAAAAACAGAGTCGACCTTTGACTTCCAGCCTCCCTGACTTAAATCAGTCACTGGAGGCCCTTGGGCAAGTCATTCAATTTCTCTGGACCTCACTGGTCTTGAAGGAAGAAGAATAGGAGGCCAGTCTCAAAGGCATTTCCGGGTTCTGGCATTCTGCTATTCTCAGGAAGGTGATTATGCTCCTGAGTCTGCCCATTCACCTCTTGGCACACCAGCCTCTCTCTCATGGGCCTGTTTGGTTACATCTCATGGGCCTGTCAAACCAATCCCTCAACCTCATCCTTCCAACCTCGTCCCTAGTTCCTGAAACATCGCTGTGATGAGCTGTCACCTCCCTTTGGTCTGGGGTTGTCAGGGGTCTCATGTCAGCTCTGAGACTTCCAATCACTGTGAATCAGTGATTAAAAGTAAGACAAAAAAAAAAAAGGAGCCAGACCTTCCATAAACAAGACAAATAAGTATCATCAGCCAGGGAGAGAGGAGAAATTAGGTCCATTGCACAGATGCTCTTAACCAAGAGCTCTTGGACTCTCAAGAGAAGCAAAGATCTACCTCTGACTTTTTTTATTTTGATTTTACCCCCATTGTTTTGCTGCTACACTCAAACTCTGACGCCCCTTCCGTGGTGGGAATGTCCAATGGGAGACGCAGGCAGTGTAGACCTGACACAAGGAAAGGACAGTGAGATGTGGGGGCAGAAGCACCTGCCACCCACAGTTGGGTGAGGCCCAGCAGACTGTTGCAAGGTTATTTTAGAGGACAATGTGAAGGTTACAGACCAAACAGGGCCAAAAGGCCAAATGAATTGTCAAAGCGAGGAGAGCAGCCTTGGGGATATCAGAAGCTGATGAACTGAGTGGAGGACCTGGGGTGCCAGGAAGATGAGGGCAAAGGACTATGGGCCCAACAGACAAGAGGGAGGGTGGCACAGACATATGAATGCAGACAGCTAGAGTCTGAAGGGCCAAAAGTGGCACCACGTGGAGAGGTCACATCCAGTTAAGAGCCCAAATGAAACAGACACCAATGACCAGTAGTTCTTGATAAAAGCAAAGAAACTTCTTTTTTCTTTAAAATCTTTATTAAATCAAATGAAGCTGGGATCCCATGGCGGTGATTTATTGCACTGGGAAAAGCCAGAACAACCAAATGACACATTTTCTTTTACTCCTGGCAAGTAATTAGCCTCTGTATTGCTAAAGGGCCTGTCAGCAGCCCTGTCAAAGAGAAGGAAAACCCAGCTACTTAGAAGTGCCAGATTTTTTGCATTCCTCATTTTCTCCTTTGCCATTAAAGGCATGGTCCTTTCCTTCTGGTCTACTGTCTCTTCACAAGGAAGACAGGAAGGAAAGATTGGATGTGGCATCATGGAAGTCGTAGATGACAAGATTGGAACGGGTGTGTTGGAGGGAAAAGAAAGGGCACATCCCCACCCACAGGCAATTCTGCATAATAATCACTGATAATGTGTGCCATAAATCACCTCTGTTATTCCTTGCAGCCACCCTGAAAGGTCCGCTCCTGTTTACAGGGGAAAAAGCACAAACTCGCAGTGGTTAAGTAACTCACCCAAGGCGGGGCCTGGGGGCTGTCGGGATTTGTATCTAGCTCCGCCTGCCTCCAGCATCCGTTCTGGTACCGTAGCAGGTAGCCTCAAAGTGGACCAGTAAGGCAGCATCAACACAGCACCAGGAATAGAACAGATGCTTCCCAAATGTGAGATTTCTCCCTCCGTGTCTTTTCAGTGAGGACAATTGCACGAATACCATATGGATTAAAGATCGAACACAACTGTGGTTTGAAGAGGGGGCAACTTGCCCTGCAGAGAACATTTGACAATGAAGTCATATTGGCTTTTGACAACTGAGGTGGGAAAATGTGATTGTCATCTAGTGGGTAAAGCTGGGGCTGGGCTCCATATGCCCCAGTGCACAAGACAGCCCCCCACGAGTAACTGTATGATGTGAGAAGTCAATGGTGCCAAGGATGAGAAACCCTGGAATAGATGAAGTAAATGTATGGTAATATGAAAGTCATGACAACGGGTCGCCTAGGTGGCCCTGTCCCTTAAGCATCTGCCTTTGGCTCAGGTCATGATCTCAGGGTCCTAGGATTGAGCCCCAGGTCCGGCTCTGTGCTCAGCAAAGAGTCTGTTTCTCCCTCTCTCTGCTCATGCTCTCTCTGTCTCTCTTAAATAAATAAATAAAATCTTCAAAAAATAAAAATAAAAAAATTAAATTCATGACAAATATTCCTGTAGAAACTATTTTTTTTTCAAAAGCACAAGCACATGTAGCTAAATTCATTTTGTTCCTCTCGTATGCCCTGATGCTGACATTCTCTCACTGTCTAAATGAAAACAAATGCTCAGAGAGAGCCAGTGGCTCATGTGGAGTCAAAACATCTGGAAAGAAGTTGAGTCCCCAGAGCTTGCCTGGGCTAACTGTACTCCTAAATGCCCTTCTCACTCCTGATATTACCAGGTTCCTACTCAGTTACTCTCTTCTCCCACCTGTTTCTCCCTAGCCCTTACTTTGATGGATTTTATAAACAAACAAACAAACAAACAAACAAACAACAACAAAAACCAGATGACCCAGGGAAGTACAGACTGAGTTTCAACAAGCATAGTTAAATGGAACGTGGCTTGGTAGCTTTCTGGAAGTAAAGCACTGTGCTATTCAATTACTTTTTTTTTACGTAATTTTATTTTATTTTAAGTTTCAGTAGAGTTAACGTACAGTGTCATATGTTTTTTATTAATTATTTTTATTAACATATAATGTATTATTTGCCCCAGGGGTACAGGTCTGCAAATCGTCAGGCTTACACACTTCCCAGCACTCACCATAGCACATACTCTCCCCAGCGTCCATAACCCAACCACCCTCTCCCTACCCTCCTACCTCCGGCAACCCTCAGTTTGTATTGTGAGATTAAGAGTCTCTTATGGTTTGTCTCTTCCCGCCCATCCCATCTTGTTTCATTCAACTACTTTTACCATGTGCTCAGGTCCTAGGTTCTCTGATGCAAGAGAGAAAGCAGTAATCAAGGTAGACATCGTCCCTGACCCCAAGGGCTCAGATACTAACAGGGGAGGCTGATAACTAAAAAACTGAAAAGGGTAAAAGGGCAAGTGTAGAGCTGCAGGTTACAGAATATGCAGCATTATGGCATCCGGAAGAAAGAATTTGCTAAACAAGTGTCTGACTGTGCAGGGACAGGGATGAGGGAGTGGCTAACTCCCTCAAGAAAATACTGCTCAATTCACTACTTCTGGCTCTGCGTATGCTCCCCATAAACAGTTCTTCTGTACTTATGACTGTGGACCCCCCAGGGATCTCCTCCAGGCACTAGGTTGTCAACCTGAAGTTCAATTCCATATGAGCTTTCAAATAATAAAAATCCATCTTTCCAAACAGAATCAGCAGCTCAGGCTTGCCTTCTCACATTGGTCTAAACTGGTTAAGTCTGATTATATTAGAAGTATACCAGGCAGCTCCCATCTCATGTCAGAACCCCTGAAAATTAAACATCTGGCTTTAAAATATTCAGAGGAAACCAATCCAAGCCTCCCATCAATTTACTAAGATATATTAAAAACTATGAGATTTTGTCGTTAAATGCTCATGACATCCTGGATGACTCAGCAATTGTCGTGGAGCCAACTGGAAGTCGCTGGATGTGTGTGCGGTTACCCCTCACACTTCTATTGATATCTGTTGTGCTCAGCAAGACGTCCACCTGGGATTCTACCACCTAGTCTGGAATACACTACAACTTGAGACTTAATGCAAAACTTTGTCTAAAAATTGTATCGGATTGGATTTTAGGGGATACGATTATAAAATTTTCTTCTATAAACATTGGCCAAAATCATCATACTTAGAAATATGTAGGTTATATGAGTTTGAGTATTAAAAATCAAGAGGTGGACATATGAGAACATGTTAGCTGAGATGATGTTAGTGTGATATGGGTGTGTATACACCCATACCCATAAACACATACACACACACACACACACCTTTGTTCTGTCTTACCTCATCATGTGACTTCCATGAGTCTCTGTGCTAGTCATTCTGTGGATTCCCCTCCAGCAAACATTCCCTGCCACACTACACCTGATCTCTGCCCAGCAGGCCGGCCCTCCAGACTGCATCAGCCAGGTTCCTTGCCCTGTGGCTTCTGACTGGATCTAGCCAACAGAGGGCCCCAGAAAAAGATGGGAGAATAGGAAGAAAAAAAGGAAGGTTTGAGTAGGTATTTCCTGCCTTTCCACTTGGCCACAGTCTTGACAATGGCTATTCCTCTAAAGCCATGGTGCTATGGGTGACCTCTCCCCTAGGCTACAGTGCTCATGTAACTCTATAACTGTCACCTGCACCTCCCTTTTCAGGTCTGGGGTGGTGGCAGGAATAGCCTCCTACTATCACTTGTCCTTCAGTCTGTCACCATTTTCTGTCACTCCCCTTAATTTTGCCCACTCACCCATAAAGTCTTGTCATGGAGCTATCTTTAATTAAACCTCGGGCCTGTGCTCTCTGTTTCCTATCAGGAATCCAACTGAGACTCTTCCTTGCCACTTCATTATAACCTCTACATGGGCAAAGTAAGCAATATCACTTTTATATATTTTAGCTATTTTTTTTTCAGACACAGCAATCCAGGTAAAAGTTTGGGAGGCTTATAGAGATCCTTGGCATGCAAGACTTGAATAGTCAAATACTTAGTAATTAGTAATAATACTAATAGTAGTAGTAAGTGGTTGCAAAAACAATGGCGAAAGCTAAAATGTAGTGCCTACTGTGTGCAAAGTCCTATGCCAGACAATTTACATTTACTATCTCATTAAGTTCCCATAACCTACAAAAGATTTTTTGTTTATAGATAAGGAAATTGAATTATAAGTAAAAGCCACATAACCCATAAGTGGCAAAAGCAGGATGTGTACCCAGGTCTGATTCAAAAGCCATTAATCTAACAACAACAACAAAAATCTAGGGATGTCTGGGTGGTTCAGTTGGTTAAGCGTCTGCTTCAGCTCAGGTCATGATCCCAGGGTCCTGGGATTGAGTTCCACATCCAGCTCCCTGCTCAGCAGGGAGCCTGCTTCTCTCTCTGCCCCCCGATCTCCCTGCTTGTGTGCTCTCTCTCTCACTCTGACAAATAAAATTTTTTTAAGAAAGTCTAAAAAAAAGTCAGTCTTTCTTTCCATTATACCTCTTATTTATATATCTATAATAGAATTCCTTCTGTTGCACGTGGTGGGAACCTGCAACTCATAAGGCTGACAACCTATAACCCAGGAGGTTCTAAATGTACCACAAAAGCTCTCAAAATCAAAACAAGAGCTTACCAACTGGGTTTGGAAAGCACAACCCCAACTGTCTAATCCCCCTCCAGCTCTACTCTCAATTCAATGTCTAAGGAAACTGAACAGGACTCAGATACCCCCAGGACTATGTCTGTCTCTTTTCTTCACTTCTCTCTAACACCAGCTTTCTCTCCTATGGTGGGCTTCTCCATGAGACTGGGTATATGAGATGAAAAATCTGGTACCAGCCAAGCAAATAAAGGGTTCATAACACATTAAATTAGTCAGCGTCTCACAGACTCATCCTTCCAATTTGCCAGAAGGCAAGAAAGGGCTTTTCTCCAGTTACTTGTGTTAAAAAAAAAAAAAAAAAAAAAAAAAAAATCCCAGGGATGGTCTCTGATTGGCCAAGAATGAGTCACATGTCTACACCTTAGAAAAATGAGTACAGCCAGAGGAATAATCAAACTGTGACTAACATGGCCACCCCTGTGTGTGGGAGACAGCTGATGATTTCCTTGATTGGCAGCTTGCTTGAGTAGCATAAGAATGAGAGGAAACTAAGCCAGTGGAAGGGAAAGGGACACTGGGCAAACAACCGCAATAGATAAACATTATGAAGTCCTTTCAAGTTACCTCTGTAAATGCATTTCTCACCTTGGAAGTTTAAAAGAAAGATGATTGTCTTAACTTAGGACTTGACCCCTTGCAGCCTTTACTTCTCTACTTTTTCTGAGCACTGTATGAGATGAAACATCAGGTACCAGCAAAGTGGGGCAGAAGATGTAATGATTAGACCATTAAGGTTCTTGGACTTTGAACTTCCACTGGATAAGTCCTCCAAGATGGCATGTGACCAAGCAGACCAAGGTGACTGAATTCAGTCTAGACACAGGGAAGCATATGGAGAATGACAGCCCCTAGAAATCCAGTCCAGAGGTGAACTGAGTAGTATAATGAGAACATAAAGCTAACAACAACAGAAATAGTAGATAATAACAATTGACTCTTGCCATATACCAGAACATATTCTAAGTGCTCTGTGTATGTAAACTAAATAAATCTCCATAGCAACACTACAAGGTAGAGATTACAGTCTCATCCCCAAAGTGAGTTTCAGTAATGTGCCCAAAGTAAGTGATTGAAACCCAGGCAGTCATGCTCCAGAACTCACACCGTTAAGCACCACACCACAGCCTGTAGTGGGAAATCATCTGGAACCATTACAGAGACCTGCCTAATCATTGGATTGTCATTGTAAATATGAAAAAGCGAAAGAAAAGCTGCCTTCCATCTCCCATGTATACTCACAGATGTCCCCTTGCTAATAAAGCAATGTCAGGTGATAGATTTCTTAAATAGGACACACAAAGTACACATCAGGAAAATACCAGCCAATCAATTTGACTATATTGATATATTTGACAATATAACACTTGTCCATAACAATAAGCATCAGAAACAAAATTCAGAGATAAGTTACAGACCAGAAGAAGCCTTAGTAGTGCTGAAAACCAACAAAGGATTAAAAACTTAAATTTAAAAATTTTTTAAAATTACTAGAAATTAATAACCCAAGGGAAAAACAGACAAAGCCAAAGAAAAGGTGTTTTTGGAAGAGGAGACCCAGTGGGTCAATAAACATATGAAAAGATTGCCCACTTTATGAGTAGTTGGGAAAAGGGAAATCAAAAACCAATGATAAACCATTCACACCCATCCAATGAGCAATAGAGTTCAAGACTCACAAGACCTGGTGCCTGCAAGGAGGCAAGGAGATGGGAGCCTCATATCCTGATGGAGGCAGGGGGTAGGTGCACGGCAGAAAAAACACAACCTCTTTGGAGAACAATTTGACAATACCTGCTATGGTTAAAGCATCCACTCCCTTACACCCAGCAATCCCACACACAGTTACGGGTCCTCGAATTACTCACACGGCTGCAGGAGGAGACATCCACAAGAATGTATGCAGGGGGTTTGTAATCGTCTGACATTTCAAACAACTGTACAATGCAAACCCCAGGGCAGATCATCAATTAATCATGGCATATTCCTATAGTGGAAGATTCCATAGCAGTTCAGAGGAAGAAAGGGAAGTGATATGCATCAAAATAGTTAGAAAATACAGCATTAAATGAAAAATGGAATTACACCATGTGAAGAGTTTAATGCCAATTGTGTACATTTTAATTTCCGTACAATACATACAGTACAAAATGTAATGTATATACAGCATTCACATACCATCTAAAATATGTTTATATTTCTATAAACATATAATTGCATTTTTCACTGAATTAATATAATATTTAAGCTTGAAGTTTATGCAACGTATAATTTTATACAATTGTATGTAGTATGTATAGATTGTATTTATATTAAATATAAAATTTAATTCCCTTTCAGTATGAAGTTATGTCTTTTAAGTTTATAACATTTTATGTGCATATGAATATATAATAAGAATGTGAAGTACACGTAGAATAGTTATAAACATTGCTGTTGCACTCACCTCTGGGAGAAGACTGGATCTGGGAGGGCTACAGAAGAAACTTTAATTATATTTATAATGTTTTATTTCTTAAAGGATAAATAAATCTGGGGAGAAGGTACATGAGTGTTATATTTCTATTTCTACTATTTCTTTCATTTTGAAATTTTTGTGTAACAAAAATTTATATTAATACCTCCACATTTTACTCTTTTGAGAGAAACAAGGGCCAGGTTGAGCTTCCGAGGGTGGTGAGTGGGTTGTGTCTGTACGCAGAGAAAGAGGTCAGCACTTGCTGGATGAGGGCCCTGTGGACCGACCTTGCCAGAGATGGAAAGAAGGCTTTCGGAACATTCTCAAACACAACTCCCAAAAGAGACTCAGGGCTCTGGGAGGCCAGGAAACTTCAAAGCAACCAATGCAGAGAAGATCTTTCTGAATAATGGAAGATAATCCAAAATCCATTTCAATTTAGCTTAAGAAAATATATCGATGCGTTCATGGGAAGACAGAGATATCTGATATTCTGAGAAGTCACACTGCAGTCAAGTTCTGAAATGGAGTGCTGGTTTAAGGAAGAGTTTGCAAGCGGGCAGCTCCCTGCCCTCCCACTGGGCAGCCTCCCCTGTGCGGAAATGAGCTGGAGACTGTCAGCTCCATCTCTCAGGCAGAAGCACATGAGGCTCCTTTTGGACTTGGTTCATGGACCTTTGGGCAAGTCATTCTCTTCTCTGAGCTTCTATTTCCACATGTGAAACACATGCATGTATGCCTGTATGTGTGTGTGTGTGTGTGTGCATGTGTTTGTGTATACACAACTTTTCTCTGGAGCTGCTCCCTCTGTTTCATACAATTAGGATTATCCCCATAGAGCTCTTGCCAATAACATTAATAAAGGAATTTAAATGAGCTAAATAATGGGGGTTGAGGAGCTGGGGCCAGGAGTCATCCAAAAGCATCCATCCATCTTAATTACCTAGAGAAGGGTCAGCGGGACCTCTTCCTTCCTACTGCCTGGGCAACTTGTTTAACCTCTCTGCCTCAATTACCTCTTGAGTAAAAACAGAATAATATCTCCTCCCTTTCATCATTGAAGGGAGAAAAAAATGAGATAACATATGTGAAATCATATATAGAACTTCTAAAACAGTAAGTATTCAGTAAATGAGAGTGTCTGTATGTTTATGTCTGCATAAGTGTTTATCCACACGCATTCATGTCGGCAGTTGGGTATTTATCTCTCTGTGTTAATCTCCATTTCTCCAAGCAGTCTTGAATCTGCCCGCAAGTATTCAGGGGAAGAAAACAATGATAAGATTTATCAAGCGAAGTTTCCCAGGCTGCCTTCCTGACTCGAGGGGAGTGAGTACTGGGGCATGGTTTTCAGTTTTCACAGCAAAGCAGTCTCAATACCCCTCCTATGACAGAACCTGGGGATACATGTTTGTCAGAGTTCTTCTCATTGGCCTTTTTAATTGTGTGGGCCTCCCCTGTTAGGATTATAAGATGCTCATGGATGGTGTGTTTGATATTGGGGGGCGGGGGGGAGCCAAGAGACAAGACTCTCAATTTCCTTTCTTTGTATCCTCTTGACAGCCAGTAGCTATCCCAGGGACCTACCTCTGATTTCATTGTTCCTTGAGAGCATGTGAGCCTCAGATCCCAGAACTCAGGCTCCCTTTAGCCTCCATCTCTCTGATCCCCATATCCATTGTCGACTCAACAATGTTCACTCATTTGCCCCAAGTTTTCCCTTTTACTCTGTAACCTAAAGTAAATAAAAGTCTTAGTCCGAAGTTGAGCTGTGCACTAAATGAAACCTTTAAAATTTTTTCCATAGTCCAACTTTATTCCTAAACTTGCTATTCCTAAAATGGATAACAAAACAATTTCCATGAGCTTAGAGTAACCTCTTAGAGGGGGTAATTCCATCTGGTTAGCCCTCAGTCTATAGAGTCAATCTTATCCCACCTACTGGGCTTTCAGGTTTATGGGAAACTGTTGCCTGCTGGCTGGGTTGGTTCCCAGGAAACCCTGAATTTCCATGTAAGACCCTTCTGCTCAAATGCAACACACCTGCCTCTTCTCTGGGTCTTACCTTCTTATAGAGGATCCATGAGAGAGAGGCAACACAGGTCCTCTCTCCTCTTGGAGACTCTATCTTGGGTTCTGCCCTGACCATCACCTCCCAAATCTATTTTAGAGACCCACTGTCTTCCCATTTCTCATCACCTGCTTCCTTATTCTCTTTCCTCAATCTAGGATATCATTTTCCAGCCTCAAAATTCAGAAATTACCAGGGAGGGAAAAAGTTGATCACTATTCTAAACATTTGATCTCACCATAAATGTCACTTGTGTCCAGATCCCAATATAAATGAAAATGGAAGAAACGATGTTACTAATTCCTTTTATCATGCACATGACCCTCTGAGTTCCATCTGGGTCCCAGGCACCCTGGGAGGCTCTGGAGAGACAGAGATGAATAGAACAAGGCCTCTGTTCTCTAGGCACTCCCAATCTAGTGGGGGAGAAAACCAAAAAAAAACAAATAATTGCAATGCAATATGTAAGTGCAATGAATATGTACTCATCAGACCAAGGAGGGAGAGTTCAATTCACTGGTGGGTGGGCAAGGTGTCCCAGTCAGTTTGGCTGCTGTAACAAAGTACCCATAGACTGGGTGGCTTATAAACAACAGAAATTTATTTCTCACAGTTCAGAAGTCTGGAAGTCCAAGATCAGAGTGTTATCATGGGTAAGTCTTGGTGGAGACCCTCCTCCAGGTTCTCCTCGTATCCTCCTCTGGTGAAGAACAGACAAAACTCTCTGCAGTTCCTTTTATAAGGTCACTAATCCCTTTCAGAAAGGCTCCACACTTGTGACCTAATCATCTCCCTAAAGCTCCACCTCCAAATACCACCCCATTGGAGGCTAGGATTTCAACGTATGAATTGTGGAAACACGAAAACAGTCCATTGAAGATGGTGAGAGTGATCCAGAAAGTCTTTCCAGAATGGATGCCAAAAGGCCCACCTAACCAAGAGTACCCCTCCTTCCCCTTCCTGCAGGCACCATTAACCATACTCATAAAATTTCAATGCCATTTTCCCTCTGGGATTGCTACTTAGGCAAGCCTTAAAAATAAACTTGTAGAGGCATTATGTTATCAGGAAAGAGTAACACATTAGCCTACAAATATACTAGAAGGATTTATTTATGATTAATTATTAATATGACCCATCTCCACCTACTAGCAACTGCGAGTTTGAAGGAGAGCCAGCTCATAATTGAAGGGAAAACAAAAAGATGGCTTGCACACAGGCACTGTCTTGGCTTCCCTGGAAGTAGGATCTGAGTCCAGGATTCTTATTCAAGTGGTTTCTGAAATAGTGCTCTCAGAAGAGAGCAAGGGAAGCAGGATAGGCCAGGGAAACAAGCTAAGCAAGGAGGTGATCTCAGGAGATATGAATTTTGGTCTTATTCAGGATCAGTTCCACCATAAGACAAGAAGAAACAAAGGAAGGATAGTGCAGGACCACCACCTGATTGAGGAGGCTCCCACTGGCAGTGGGTGGTTGTCAACCCCTACTCCAAGCAGGGATTGCACACCCCTCAAACAAAGGTGGGTGGGCATCAACTATATCCACTACAGGCCAGGGTCCAGCAGGGAGCCTGGAAGGCTTGGAAGAGAAAAGGGAATGAGGCTCAGAAAAGGAAAGGGAACATTGCATAAAGGTGCTAGTGTGTGTGTGTGTGTGTGTGTGTGTGTATGAGTGTGCACACATGTATGTTCATACATGCACACATGTGATGACTTTCCCATCAACCTGAGAGAATCCTAATAGTTCCTAATGAACTCTCCATTCCCACTCTGGCATTGCCCTGAGGGAAGGGACTCTTTCTCCCACCTCGTTCTGCACTTGTCCGGTGCTCAGCCTTGAAAGGCTTTAGAATCTAGCTGTGGGAAGTGTCCCTGATAGGTCCCCCAGTAATGGGTCCGTGATCAAAGGAGTGAGACTGATACAAAGCGAAGGTCAAGCAAAGCTTTATTTTGTGCCAAGCATCGAGAATCAAACCGACCGGTCGGGGACATCTCTTACAAAGAGGCGACCCCTCCCAGCCTCACAGACTAACTTTTATAGAGCAAAGGCCCTGTGGTTCGGCCTGGCCACATACAGGTGGCCAATGAGATTGCAACATACAGAGAAAGCTGCACAGTCATGCTAGGTCACACACGGGTGGCCAACTGAACTTCAATTTACCCTAGTAGATATTTGAACTAGCCTATCACCTTGGTCAGAATTGGCGCCCAAAAGGCGGGGCCCACTCTCCTTGGTAGCCAGGGAGACAGTATGCACACCCCACTGCTTGGATGTCTCCACCTGGCCTGACCCACCCTTGTATCTGGGCTTTGCTACCTGGGACTAGTTTCCCAGATTTGCTTTTAAGTAAGTTCCTCTGGGAGGGGCAGGGTCAATCTAAGTTTACTGCATAAACAACAAAATGGCTCCCTCTGGCTAAGTGGGCCCTTACAGCCCCAAAGCCCTGACATGCTTTCTTTCAACTTTCTTTCAAGACCCCAACTCCTGGTTCTCCAGGTCACGAAGTGCTGTCGACAGTCTCTGTGTCCACTACTAGCCCCTGACAGCCATTTTCCCTTGACTCTCTAGAAATGCTAGTACTACCTAGAACAAGGCATTTACACGAAGTTGCAAATATGGTCAGGGTGAGATGTTGCCAGCCCTCACCTCCAGATGGTCTTCTGTTTTCTCCTCAGTGGAGCCAGCCTTAGGTTGCTGCTGAGAAACAAATCCACAGTCCAGCTCTCAGCCAGAAACTATCAGGACCATGCTGGGAAATTGGCCTTGGCCTTAGGCATGGGGTGGGAGGGGAGAAGCCAAAACAAATGTGGGCGTTGACTCTTCAGAATTCTCAGGGACTAATGGTTGTACAAATGAACACCCCCCAAAAATTCTTCAGATATATTATTAGGTATCATCGTTCATAAAGTATGCCCCATCTGTCCTGGGATTCTTGGAGATATACCAAAGTCTCTTCTTCCAAAATAAAATATTAGCCATTTTCCCAGTTCAAATAAATTGCCAGATTCAAATAAACTAGATTAACAGATATTTCACTATTTATATCTCCTTTCCATTATATTTTCTTAAACCTTGGTTGTCTGCTTGTTTGCTAGTAAAATCTACTAAGCAACAAAACACATAAAGCTCTATCAACTAGCTATTAATAGAAAACTTCAGGAAAAGGCAGTTACATTTGGTTCCTGCTTACTGAATGAGTAATCACAGTCCTAGTTTTGCATTCCAGATAGAGAATACTAAAATACTCACTGCCATTTTTAGCCCTACTATGCTCTAGGCCTTGGGACACTGGACGGTTGAATATTCTCCTGTGTAATTTAGATACAGTGACCCCTATCTTACAAACGAATGCACAAACAGATCAATAAATGGAGATGCAGAAAGTCACAAGTTAATTAAATATTTGTACAAAATTAATTAAATATTTATGCACCAAGAGAATTTATGGTGATGAACACCTGCCACAAAAAGTCCTGATGTAGACTTGCGGTCAGCTAAGGCATCCCTGAGGAAGTGATATGTGACACCAGTTCTGAAGGAGCAGGCATGAGACAAGGGAACACAGGAAATCACTTCAGCAAACCCTGTGCTGACCAGGGCAACTGCTTTGGAAAAGAGCTGGGAAGTTCCTCAAAAAATTAAATATAGAGGGGCGCCTGGGTGGCTCAGTGGGTTAAGCCTCTGCCTTCAGCTCAGGTCGTGATCCCAGGGTCCTGGGATCGAGCCCCATATCGGGCTCTCTGCTCAGTGGGGAGCCTGTTTCCTCCTCTCTCTTTCTCTCTGCCTGCCTCTCTGCCTGCTTGTGATCTCTCTCTCTCTGTCAAATAAATAAAATCTTAAAAAAAAAAAAATTAAACAGAGTTACCCTAGGACCCAGCAATTCCACTCCTAAGAATGCATCTAGGAGAAATGAAAACATATGATCACGCTAAAGCTTGTGCACAAACGTCCATGCAGCATCACTGAGAAAAGTCAAAAAATGGGAACAACCCAAAGGTCCATCAGCTAATGATTCGGTACACAAAATGTGCTCTATCCTTACAATGGAAATCAATATTCGGCAATAAACAGGGTTGAAGAACTGACCCAGGCCATCACTGGTATAAACCTTGAAAGCAGTATGCTAAGTAAAAGAAGCAAATCACAAAGAGGACATACTGTATGTTTCTGCATATAAGAATTGTCCAGAATGGGCAAATCCAGAGAGACAGAAAATAGATTAGTGGTAAAGGGAGACAAACTGTAAGAGATTCTGAATCATAGCAAACAAACAGAGTTGCTGGGGGCCGGGTGGGGGGGCTGCGCAGACAGGGTAACTGGGTGATCAATGGGCATTAAGGAGGCCATAGGATGTAATGAGCACTGGGTGTTATGTGAAACTGATGAATCACTAAACTCTACCTATGAAACTAATAATACACTATACGCTAATTAATTGAATAAAATAAAATAGAAAATATGTTAGTGGTAGCCAGGGCTGAGGGAGGGGGGAAATGGGGACTGACTGCCAGGAGCGTGGGATTTGGGGGAAAAGATGAGAATATTCTAAATAGATTTTGGTGATGGTTGGGCAAGTCTGTGAGTATACAACAAATGGTACACTTTAAGTTGTTGAAATGATGCGTGACTTCAACTCCATCTGGGACCGAAAGAGAATTGCCTAGTTGAAAAGGTGGAGGTGAGCTCAGGGCTCGGGCTGGATAAAAGAACTTCATGACTTCACAGTCTCTCATGGCTGGGTCAGGTTAGAGGTCTGTTTTGCTCCCTGCTTAGTGGGTAGATGACAGACAGAAACACACTGTCCCAAATGGAGAACAGTGTCCACTGGGCCCCACACTGAACTACTGAACCACAGGCTTTAAGCAGAGTCTTTTTCTGAAAGACAATTTTATAAAGCTAGTGAGAAATTCTAGAAAGAGGAAGAGAGACAAGGAGAGACAAAATGTGAGCAAAAGTGGTGAACAGAGACAATCCCAGACCTACACCATGAGAGCTTTTTGGAAAACTTTGCTTCTCCCACATACATTCCCCCCAGGGTTGTGTTTATTCCCTTCCCAGTCTTTCTCTCTTCTTTTTTTCTTTCTTTTTCTTTTTTTTTTTTTTTTTTTTTTTTTGGTTTTTCTCTTTTCAAGTCAGAAGAAATTCACCCTCTCATGTCTCCCTCGGAGTGTTAGCATTTGCTGGGATTTGCCCTGTCCCCAGGACTGGAGGGCAGAATGTTCCCAAGTGGCTTCAAGATGTTGGGGAACATAAAAGTGATCCCCTGACAAAGTGGAGTACTGTCACACACGGAGGAAGAGGTGGTAGCCTGGGGCTCCAAGCAAACTTAAAGAAAAAAAAATGTTATTTCATTATGGAAGGAAGGAAGGGAGGGAGGGAAGAAGAAGGGAAGGAGGGAAGGAAGGAAGAAAAGAAAGAAGGAAGGATAGGAAGGGAAAAAGGAAGGTCCAAGTGCTGGCTAGCCCTGTTTTCGAGCTGACAGTTTATCACCTTTCCTGAAATTTCTACCATTAGAGTCAATTTGGGTGTTAAAGTTCCCTTAAACTCAATGAAAAAGAACTCACGCACTGCCTTTCACTCCTCATGCTGTGTGCAAACACAGAGCAGTCATAATGACTTATATTCAAATCCCTGACCACACTACTTTCCTTAATGTTCTCTGCTGTCACTGTAGTCATTAGCGCTGCAGCTACATTAGCTAAATTGAGCAGCCCAAATGCAACACCTTGCCCACCCCCCAAATAAAACCACCGTACACTCTGCTCACATTAAGTAATGATTTGCAGTGTCCTTCTCCCTTCTCCGGCTCACAACTCTGCCAACAACATTTCTTAATGCAAACAGTAAAGACTGAATTACAAACGTGATCCAATTTTACTCCGCATAATTAGTGGATTAGACATCAGAGAAAATCCACTTATTTTCATAGCTCATCCAATTTCCCACCTCCAGCTCCCCACCTCCTCCACCATCCCACACTCAGAGGTAAAGTCTCTAGAAGCACAAAGTGAGAAAGGGCTTTATTTCTAAAGCGCCATTACGGCTATCAAATTCATTTTTAAATGACTCCCAAGTATGATCTTTTCTCAGCCGGGATTTTTCCCCTAAGAAAACAAAGCCAGGGATCTGAACTACAGCACCTGAGTCAAAAGTATATCATTGAAGGTTAATTTTTTTTTTCTTTTTTTGCCAGAGATCTTGGAACAAACTGTCGGTAGCTGAAAAACACCAAGGCACTCGGGTTCGGCTTGGCTTGGCTTATGGAATCAGATGGCTTGAGCTTAATTCTTGGCAATGCCAACTGTTTAATTCATTTTCTTATCTCTACAATGGGCATGGTGGTGAGTGTTAAAAGAGATAATATCCATAAAGTTCTTGGAACAATGTTTGGGACATAGCAAATCTTCCAAACTATTTGTATGATTATTCTATGCCTAGAGTCCAACTGAAGAGAAAAGGCATTCCCAGCTCAGACTCCCAGCCCACCCCAAACATCGGTGGAGATCTGCTCCCCAAACTGTGACAGAACCCTGAGCCCCACCCATGGCAGCTTGGATGGCTCACAAACATGTCATCCATCCACTCAGAACTGGCACAAATTGCCACAGATGGATCCCCAAAATGGCTCTCTTCAGTATGGCAAAGTCTTTGCCGATGAAACAAATAGAAGATACTATGTCACTGCCCACAAGGCAGGGGCAGAAGTGGGGGCAGGGAAGAGGGGAGAGCTAGGAGAGGAAACAGGACTTCTCGAATTTTCTCCTGTATCTCTTCCCTCTCAAATGTCTTCACCAGCCACCTGAGGAGAAAATCAAAATCCCAACTTCTGAGCTGCCGAGCACTTCCTCTTGCCAAACAGCGATCCATTTGGGGAGCACTCATGTTACCTGAGCATCATAAGTATGACTGCTGCCATAGAAGTGCATGAGGTGGTTTTCCCAAGACAACTCTCAGAGGTAAATGCTAGTATTACTTTTGTTTTATAAATGAGGAAACCAAGGTCCAGAGGCAAGTAAATGTCTGAGGGCACCCCGCTTTTTTCTGACAGAATGGCAGCTGCAAATCCAAACCTATTGTCCACAGAGCACATAACTCTTCCCCACAAGGCCCTGTTTCCTTGGAGCTTCCTCGTGGGTGCATGGGCATCAAGACCAGGATTGGAAAGTTGGAACGGACTGAGTGAGGGGTAGTGCTTCTATTGTTCTAGCAGGAAGAGCCAGCGTGTCCTGGGATGAAGCATGGAAAGAAGACCTTCCCAAATGACACAGAGAGGCTTTCCTCTCAGTAAACACAAGGCTCTCCTCCAAAAATGTTGTGTCTACATGTCACCTCTCAGCTCAAACCTACCCCTTTTCTGCTGAAATAAGCACAAAGAGCTTTTGCATTCATTCAGTATGTTCATGCTGGCTTTGGTATATAGTGGGCTCTCAGAAAACAGGTGACATAGTAAGCTTCTAGAATAAAATTATTTTCCATGTAATCCTTCTTAACAAATGTTCGTTGCCTTGGGGATCCTGGGTCAGGATCCTGACCTGGGTCAGGTAAGCATCCTACTCTTGATTTCGACTCAGGTCATAATCTCTGGGTCATGGGATCGAGCCCTGAGTTGGGCTCCATGCTCAGCAAGGAATCTGCTTAAGATTACCTCCCTCTCCCTCTCCCTCTGTCCCTCCCCCTGCTTGCACTCTTGCTTTCTCTCTCTCTCTCTCACTCTCTCCCCCTGTCTCTCTCAGATAAATAAATAAATACATCCTTAAAAAATTTTTTTTTATTGTTCATTGCCTTCACAAGACACCATGCTCAGTGCTACACTGACAGGAAGGTCTAAGACATCATCCCTGACCTCAAAAAGCTTGCAATCCAGTGAGGTCCCATGGCAGAATGTCAAGTCTAAGGAACGTACAGACTGGGGGTTCCAAGGAAGATGTAATTCACAGGGATAGGAAGATTCCTAAGATTAGCTGGAGGAGGTGGCACTTAGTGATGACCAGCAAAAGTATCAAGGCTCCTAGCTCCATTCTGCATTCTGGAAGTTAACCTTTACAGAGAGGTGGGACATCAACAACCAAGGTGATAGCATGAGTAAACAAACAAAATATCCTAAAAGAGAGTTCTGATGATTGGAAACAGAGACCGGAGTTTTGGGCGAGTTTTGCCAGCATTGGCTTTAGGAGACATAACCAAAGAGACTGATGGAGGTTCTTGGACCTGTCTGTGATCTAAATATAGATCTTCTGGATTTATCTTTAGTTTCTTTGGGCGACTTCCTTATGAGAAGAGAGAATCTTCCTTGTAAATCTTAAACTGACTTTGTAAGAACATGAGCCCTGAAGTCAGACAGACCTAGGTTCAATCCTGCCCTTCTGTACTTACTAACCATCCTAGTCTCTCTGTGTCCCCAGCTCTCCTTCCTGGAAGATGAGGTCATTATGAGGAATAGATTTAAAAAAAAAAAAAAATCCATGCAGATGCCTAACATAGAGGCTGGCACAGAGCAGGGAATCAATAAATATTAACTCTCCAGTTCTGCTAATAACTGGTTTCGTTTGCCCTTCAGCCAGGCAAGAGTTTTTGCCAGGACTCAGAGATGAGACCTTGTCAACAGGGAGACTCGAGGGCATGGAGTCTTGAAACCTTTGTTCCATCCGTTACATTCATCCATCTATCTCCCTCCTTGAGAAATGCAGCTAGTGAGGAAGAATTACCCAGAGACATCAGCTCTCTGGTGGCTTTGAGGAAACTGCCTGTTTCCCCTTTAATAACAAAGAAAAAAATTAACAAAGACCTTGTACAAACACACTCAAGTCTGTGAAGAACATTACCTTTCCAACAAACAAATGAAAAGATGATTTGACTGAATGTTTCAAATTGATTCAGAATCCTTTAGATGGAGGCTGGGAACCTTTTTTCTATAAAGACCAGTAGTAAATGTTCTAGGCTTTGTGGGCCTTAGAGACCTGGTCACAAGTATGCCGCTGTGCCATGGTGGGAGGAAAGTGGCCACAGACAATATATGAATGAATGAGCTTGAATGTATTGCAATAAAACTTTATTTATAGGCACTGAAATTTGATAATGGGATCATTATTGTGTAACACCAAATATCTTTTGATTTTTCTGCCAAATGACATGATTTCCCTCCTATGTAGAATTTAAGACACAAAAGGAGGGAAAAAGGAAAAAAGAGAGAGAGAGAGACAAACCAAGAAACAGATTCTTAACTCTAGGGAACAAACTACTGGTTACATGAGGGGACATGGCAGGGGGTGTGGGGAGATAGGTAATGGGGATTAAGAGTACACTTATCATGATGAGCACTCAGTAATGTATAGAATTGTTCAATCACTCTATTGTACACCTGAAACTAACATAACACTGTAGGTTAACTATACTGGAATTAAAATTAAAAATTAAATTAAAAAAAAAACCAACAACAACAACCATTTAAAAATGTAAGAAGTCGGGGCACCTGGGTGGATCAGTGGGTTTAAACCTCTGTCTTCAGCTCAGGTCATGATCTCAGGATCCCCCCTCTCTCTCTGCCTGCCTCTCTGCCTACTTGCAATCTCTGTCAAATAAATAAATAAAATCTTTAAAAAAAGGAAAAAAATGTAAGAAGTCATTCTTAGCTTGCAGGGGTGTACAGAAACAGGAAGGGGACAGGATTTGGTTCATGGTCATTTGCTTGCCAACCCTGACAAGGACCCCTTGGGCCTTCAAAAAATCTCAGGAAATCTCTTGTCCAACCCCTATATTTGCAGTTGAATGTCAGAGCCATAGAGGGAAAGTGACTTGTCCAGGCCAGCTGGGTCTCTCAGATCCATGTCAGAAGCTCAACAGAGGGTTCTTCTTTCTCCACATCCTCTCCAACATTTGATGTTTCTTGCCTTGTCAATTTTTGCCATTCTAACAGGTGTAAGGTGGTATCTCAATGCGGTTTTGATTTGAATTTCCCTGATGGCTAATGATGATGAACATTTTTTCATGTGACTGTTAGCCAGTCATATGTCTTCTTTGGAGAAGTGTCTGTTCATGTCTTCTGCCCATTTTTTGACTTGATTATTTGTTTTTGGGTGGTGAGTTTGAGACTTTCTTTATATTTTGGATACCAGCCTTTTATCTGTAGTGTCATTTGCAAATACCTTCTCCCATTCCGTGGGTTGCCTCTTGGTTTTGTTGACTCTTTCCTTTGCTGTGCAGAAATTTTTATCTTGATGAAGTCCCAAAAGTTCATTTTCACTTTTGTCTCCTTTGCTTTTGGAGATGTGTCTTGAAAGAAGTTGCTGTGGCCGATGTCAAAGAGGTTACTGCTTATGTACTCCTCTAGGATTTTGATGGATTCCTATCTCACAATGAGGTCTTTCATCCATTTAGAGTTTATCTTTGTGTATGATGTAGGAGAATGGTCAAATTTCATTCTTCTGTATATAGCTGCAATTGCACTAATGGGTATTTACCCCAAAGATACAGATGTAGTGAAAAGAAGGGCCACATGCACCCCAATGGTCATAGGAGCAATGTCCACAATAACCAAATTGTGGAAAGAGCTGAGATGTCCTTCAAAAGATGGATGGATAAAAAAGATGTGGTCCATATATACAATGGAATATTACTCAGCCATCAGAAAGGATGACTACCCAACCTTTGCATCAACATGGACAGGACTGGAGGAGATAATGCAGAGTGAAATAAATCAAGCAAAATCAATTATCATATGATTTCACTTATTTGTGGAACATAAAGAATAGCATGGAGGACATTAAGAGAAGGAAGGGAAAAATGAAGGGGGGTATTTAAAGAGGGAGATGAACAATGAGAGACTATAGACTCTGGGGAACAAACTGAGGGTAACAGAGTCGAGGGGGCTGAGGGGATGGGTGAGTCTGGTGATGGGTATTAAGGGGGGCACATATTGTATAAAGCACTGTTTTACACAAACAATCATAGAGCACTACATCAAAAACTAATGATGTACTGTGTGATCAGTAACATAACATAACAAAACTTAAAAAAATTAAAAATTTTAAAATTAAGGGGAAAAAAAGCTCAACAGAAAGAGTATGGCTGGTAAACACCAGGCACTTATTGGCTTGAAAACAGAAAAGTCACTTTTTTTTTTCAACTGCTGTTGGCTACATTCAGTGTAAGAGGTTCAGTTCAACAGATTCTTCCCACCCCTTGGTTTTATTCATTTACTCTGTCATTTTCTGACTCAGGCTTGAAAGATCTGTGTTAAAGATCCTTAGAAGTGAAATCGGATGAGTGATTTTTTGGGTGTCACAACCAGGACCAAAACTGTATGTTTACCACGTGAATTTCCTTTGGAAACATTCAGAAACATCTCAATGTGTCTTCAACCTTCCAAAGCGGTGAAAGGCAACATTGTAACTTCACCTTCACACGGAACTACCCAAGGAAATAAAAACTACCAAATGTAAAAGGTGGTTTTCTCTTTTAAAAATCGCTTTACATATTTTAATTCTTGTATTCCCCTTGAGGGTTAGATATTTCGGTCACATAGTTATCCAATTAAAATGAAAACTCTCTGCTTTATCCTTTAGGCGAGGACAGCTGCCAGCTGCTAAGTTTTATAAAGTCTTTAATCTTGTCCATAAATATTTAATAAGAATTGCTTGGTACACAAGCTAAAGTAAAGTAAGAAATCAAAGAAGAAATCTTGGAAGTAACCTCTGTGTTGTGTGAGAGCTTTGAAAAACAAAAGCCCAATGACCAATGTCTCAATTTTCTAGTAACCATCAAAATATTTCTGAGTATTTTGATCACTCTTTTAGCTCACTTGTCCTCATGAATGTACAAAATTAGGTAGATTACAAAAAGATATTAACCGTGACTATTTGTGCCCTTTTCTCCAATATCCTGCCATTTGTTTCCGAGACAGCCTCTCATGTTTCCATGGAAACCCAGAACCGGAGGATCTCCAAGCGCATTAGCAGCCTTTGAAAATATAGACCTCTCTTTTTATTCTTGGCTACACACACACACACACACACACACACACACGCACGCATGCACGCACGCGCGTGCATGCACAAGACACATACTCATATACACACTCACACCTACACATAGATGACCACCACTGATAGGTCCCCCAATAATGGGTCCGTGATCAAAGGAGTGAGACTGATACAAAGCGAAGGTCAAGCAAAGCTTTATTTCGTGCCAAGCATCGAGAATCAAACCAACTGGTCGGGGCCATCTCTTACAAAGAGGCGACCCCTCCCAGCCTCACAGACTAACTTTTATAGAGCAAAGGCCATGTGGTTCGGCCTGGCCACACACAGGTGGCCAATGAGATTGCAACACACAGAGAAAACGGCACAGTCATGCTAGGTCACGCACGGGTGGCCAATTGAATTTCAATTTACCCTAGTAGATATTTGAACTAGCCTATCACCTTGGTCAGAATTGGCACCCAAAAGGCGGGCCCACACTCCTTAGTAGCTAGGGAGACAGTATCCGCACCCCACCGATTGGATGTCTCCACCTGGCCGGACCCGCCCTTGTATCTGGGCTTTGCTACCTGGGACTGGTTTCCTGGACTTGCTTTTAAGTAAGTTCCTCTGGGAGGGGCAGGGTCAATCTAACTTTACTGCATAAACAACAAAATGGCTCTCTCTGGCTAAGTAGGCCCTTACAACCACCACCACCATCACTGTCCTACGCATTTTTATCACAATATCCCAAACTCAAAATTCAAAACAAGTACCTGATGATAAATAGGCCAAGGATTCATATCTCTGTTCTTTGATCTGCTGAAGAGAAAAAGCCGCCATGTGCCTTGACCTCATCTTTGAACTTCCTCTTCCTCCCATTACCTGTGTCCATTTTGCAAGCCCTCAAACACCTATATTTGAGGCATTTTTATTTGCACATCCTTCCAGGCAGAGGGTCCTCATGAGTTTTTCTCGTTTTCCTTCATGTGAGATCACAGGGAATTGCAGAGATTAAAGTTATGCTATTGGCAAAGATCTCTTAGACCAGAAGGTTTTTCCCCACCTGCCTCAGTAACTAAGAGATTTCAGGATTAAGCACTTTTTTTTTAAGATGTATTTATTTATTTTAGAGAGAGAGGGTGCAGTGGGAAGGGGTAAAGGGAGAGAGAAACTCAAGCAGACTCTGAGCTGAGCATGGAGCCAGACGCAGACCTTGATTCCATGACCCTGAGATCAGACCTGAGCTGAGACCCAGAGTCAGAGGCTTAACTGCCTGTGCCACCCAGGTGCCCCAGGATTAAGCATTTTTTACTAATCACAAAAGTTTCTTTAAAGCTACCGAAATCTGAAAATAACAGAAATCTCTCAGCTCCTCCTCAAACTCACTTGACTGTGTCCTTGCTCTGTCCATAGAAGAAAGAAAAATTAGGTGCCCACTAATTCCTTTGCATCAGGGTAGATGAAAGACAGAGAGAGTCAAATGGAAGGAGGAAGGGAAGAGGAAGGAAGAGAAAGACAGCAATTGATACTCCTGGCTTCCCTTATTTTAGGTCAATAATTCTGGGTGCTCAGATTATTCTTCATTTCTTTTTTTTTTTTAAGATTTTATTTATTTATTTGGCAGACAGATCACAAGTAGGCAGAGAGGCAGGCAGAGAGAGGGGGAAGCGGGCTCTGAGCAGAGAGCCCGACGTGGGGCTCGATCCCAGGACCCTGAGATCATGACCTGAGCTGAAGGCAGAGGCTTAACCCACCAAGCCACCCAGGCGCCCCGATTATTCTTCATTTCTACAGAAATGTCATTTTCCATTGCTTTAATCCTATCTTTGGTTGCTTCCACCATCTTAACTTTAGGATTTACTAATTCCGAACACCCTAGAGAACCCGTACTTTCACTACAGGATTGCCTTGGCCTTCGAGGCAACTTCCCTGCAACAGTTATTCATCCTGATTCCATTCCCTTCTACCAGGTCCACCGGTCCTTTGCCCACTCAACACTTTAACCACTGACTCAACAAATACTCAGAGGACAAGCTATGTGCCAGGCAGTGTTCTAGGCACTGGGCTCATAGCATCGCACAAAAGTGATAGAAATCCCCACCTACTCAGAGCTTCCATACCACCTTCAGCTGGCCCCCACTGATCCATGCCTTCTCCAGCCCACCCTGACTCACGGCTAAGACTCCCATCTCTGACCCTGATCCTTTCCACCCTCCAGTGGAATATTGATTTCTCACCCCTCACCTTGGCTCTAGACTCCTCTGCAAGTTCGCTCATAACTACCCGATGACACTTCCTTATTTTTTATAAGATCTCTATGTCCCCAGACACTCCAATTCTTGGGCAGACAAACTTCAACGCAATCATTTTTAAGATTTTTTTTTTTTAAGATTTTACTTATTTATTTGACAGACAGAGATCACAAGTAGGCAGAGAGGCAGGCAGAGAGAGAGGGAAGGAAGCAGGCTCCTGGTGAGCAGAGAGCCCGATGCGGGGCCCGATCCCAGGACCCTGAGATCACGACCTGAGCCAAAGGCAGAGGCTTAACCCACTGAGCCACCCAGGCGCCCCAAGATTTATATATATATATATATATATATATCTATATATATATTGCATTTTCTGTGTGTCAGGTGCTGTTTAAATGCCTTAGACATAGTAATTCATTTAAGCCTTTTAACAATATGGAAAACGAGGGAGGTGCCCTTGAGGCCCATTTGTTGACTCCTGCTAAGTAAGAAAGCTGTCTTGGCACAGTCACTCAGCCCACAAGTGGCAAACCTGGGTTTCCCATCCTGCACTTGACAACATGGCTGTTTATTTGCTCCAAGTATCCTCATTGCCTTTAGTTCTGTTTCTGCCCACATTTCTCTTTTCCCCAAGGTCATGTGAAATGCAATCCTTATTATACATATCATCCATCACTCCGTGCTCCCTTCCGTGTCTCCAGTAAAACTTCTAAGTGGCACTCCGCCAAGGACGTCACCTTGCAGGGACCACTTGTTCTATCCCCCAGGTTGATAAAAAGGAAGACATCCAGGAACCATTTTGTCAAACTACAAAGAACCCACACTCACACATGCCCCCTGCATCTTAGTTCTGCTCTCATAAAAGGTGTTTGGATTTTACTATCTCTTCCCATATGGCACTTCATTATACTGTCCACATGACATCCCCTATCCTTGACATAGCTCATCCCTCATGTAATGATGATTACCAGCCCCGCTCTCCTCTAACTTCTCTAGGGAAGTTTCCTACAGATCTAGGTTTTGTTTTATTTATCACTTCACTCTGCCCTTTCTTGCCTTAATTAAACTCAGCC
Source organism: Enhydra lutris kenyoni (assembly GCF_002288905.1). NCBI lineage: Eukaryota > Metazoa > Chordata > Mammalia > Carnivora > Mustelidae > Enhydra > Enhydra lutris. The sequence goes on from NW_019154085.1 coordinate 102,124,958, forward strand.
TCAGGACATAGGAAACCAGAGAACTTCTTTTTGCTTCCTTTTGATGAAAGCAATATCATTTCCTGGGGACAGCAAATATTCCCTGTACCTCCCACTCCTGCCCAAATTTACCAGTTAAGTCTCCAATACCTTTTGTCCTTTGTTCTCTCCCCCCCCTACACACACACACATCTGCTTATCTGAGAGTTTCAAGGTTTGATTTACATTTTAATAGTTTCTGATCCAAAGGGAGGAAATGAATAGGAAGTGGCCTTGGTTTTTCCCCCTCTTTTACCATCAGCTCTTATCACTTTCTTTTTTTTTCCCCCCGAAACGTTGAAAAGCAGCTATTTTCACATTCAGAACAATCTTCACAGCTCACAGGAAAGGCCCTTCCTGTTATTTACATAAATGGATGGAAAAGAATTTATGTGATAAGAGCTCTCAGTTACCTATGGGTTATAAGAAAGAAAGGCTAGTGGGACCTAAACCTCCGCAAATGTATGTTTACCTATGTGGCATGGTTTGAGGGTTTTTATGGTAAACAAAACTCGAGCTATCTTCCGCTCCCCTGGTCCTCATTTACAACAACCACAACACCATCCAAATCCTGTTCTTCTGGTCGAGGAAGTCACTAATACCTTAATACAAATGAACATACTGAGCTCCTCCAAGGCTGAAATAGTGAGCACACCCAAGACAAAAGTGCATCCCTGCCCAGTCCACTCCTCTTCCACATGACTGTCCGAAGGAGCTTTCTGGAAGATTGCACCTCGATTCTGCGTAAAAACCCTTTATGTGTGCCCATTGTCTTTTAGGCATGAGATTTGGGCTGGGGAGCCCATGACCAAACCTCTCAGCCTTTCCAGTCCCACTTCCCACACCTGAAGTCCCCACACTGCAGTCCTCAATCCTGCAACCACATCTCTCTGCTGTGGGGTCACCCTCCCCTCCTGCCCTGCTCTGTCTTTACTTAGCTAACTCCTTTCCCCCAACAAGACTCAGCTTCAGGATGATCGTGCGCTTCTGTCTCTCCATCATGATGCTAAATGTAATGGTCATTGTCTCCCCTACTGACTGTCATTCTGTCATGAAAAAGAATGATTTTCCTACATGTCTTTCCCATGCCTCTCAAAAATAATGTAGTAACTTAACAAGCGCGTGAACTATGAAATAGATGATTCAGTGAATGAAGGGCAAAAATGGAGTAGAATCACCCAAAACCAACACCCCCAGGGTCGTAGTTCTCCTGAGGGCCTCCCCGATTATGGATACCAGAAGGTCCATCAGCTACCTGGAAGTACCATGTACATATCATGACCCCAGAGTCTCTGAGTCCCAGGAGAATCTCAGCTTTGCAATATTTGAGCCATAAAGGGCAGGGCTGCAGCATTTTGTCAAGGGGACAAGCTGTTCGTTGTCCCAAGCTCTAAATGATCACGGCCTTAAAGCCTCAGGAAGGCCCTTCAGTCCAGCTGCCAGCAGCCTCCTGCCTAATCCCCCGAAAGCTCCACTTCCTTTCCAAGGCCAGGGACAAGCAGGCCTTAAATCTGCTACTGGGGCTTCATTCCCCAGAAACCAAGGCTCAGTTATCCACGGCAGCTGGACACAGCCTGGATAGGTCAATTTGGCCAAAGGTCTAAGCACTTCACTATAGCCCATACTTCCTGCTTCACTGCTATCCCCATCACCACCATTATCAATATGATCTTTTTAAGTATCCAACATAATATGGCATGGGTCTTGAGAAGGTGTACATGTAACCACAAATGGAAAAAAAAATTCTTACACTTCTGACACTCAGGAGGCTGTTATCCTTAATATAGACTTATGAAAGGTTGGTGAGAAAAACAGTAAGACCTTATTTTTTTTTAAAGGCAGCAAAGAGAAACTTCTACCTCTGGGAAGAAGTAATAGATGCACTTTTCCCTCATCCTCCCACCGAGCACAGCTAAAATGTCTGCACCTTACACATAAAACAAACAAGAAGACTATGAAAGGTGGAGAGAAGTCGGCCAACCAGCTAGGGCCCTGGAGACCGGAGCAACAATGTGGTGGTCAGTTCCCTGGGCTTTCTGAGACTGAACTGAGAAAGCCAGCAACCTGGAAATGTCAATGAATGTGGACCCAAAAAAGCTTCCTAGAAAGCCTATTTTCTCTAATAAAAAGACCAAGCCCAGAGCAGCCTAGCAGGACAGATAGCTATTAGATAATAATTATTCTCCCCAAACGTCATCAGAGCTAAAACTCTGGCTCAACCACACCCCTGTCAGCAAAGTCCAGGCGAGGAGATTAGACTTCCACCCTTTGTGGACACTAACAAGGTGCCCTAAACTCTTCCACCAGAGTGATGTCAGAAAAAGCAAAGTAGGGAGTCGGACCTTCACCTTAGCAATGACCGGTAAGCAGTGGGCAGTAAGGAGATTCCCGATTCCAACCTTATGGAGACCATGCAGGGTTGCTACAGAATCATAGCATCACATAACCAGCCCTCCTTCCATGCTGAGGGATCAGAGGAGGCTTCACAGAGAGTCAGGGCTTTTAAAAAAAAAAAAAGATTTTGTTTATTTATTTGACAGAGAGTGAGTGTGAGCACAAGCAGGGGGAACAGCAGGCAGAGCGAGAGGGAGAAGCTGGCTCCTTGCTGAGCAGTGAGCCCAATGTGGGGTTCAATCCAGCCCTCTGGGATCAGGACCTGAGCCGATTGCAGATGCACAACCAACTGAGCCACCCACGCGCCCAAGAGTCAGGGCTTTCATCATACACAGTGCTAATGAGGCCACGCTGCACCGCCCCCCTACCTGGGAGGCCATATGGGAGCAGTGATAAGGCACTCCTGCCCTCCCAGACAAGGGAGGGATAAAGACCTTGTGAGGAGCCTGCTCTCTCACCCCTGCCCAGGGGGAAACAGAGCCTGAGTGAGGAATGGGGATTCCCACCCTTGCAGCGCAGTGATGAGGAGTGGCCCCTCTTCCTCTGACAGAGCTGTGTTGCAAACGCCAGCTGAAAGAGAAACAGAAGGTCTGACTAACACTCTGAGTCTCATAACATAATACCCAAATGTCCAGGCTTTAATCAAAAATCATTCATCATACAAAGAACTAAGTGAACTTCAACTTGAGTGGAAAAAAAGGAAAGAAAGAAAGAGAGAGAGAGAGAAAGAAAGAAAGAAGGAAGGAAGGAAGGAAGGAAGGAAGGAGGGAAGGAAGAAAGAAAACAACACAGGGAAATTAGGATTATCTGACAAAGGTGTTAAATCAGCCATCAAATAATACTTCGGTAAGCAATTGAGAACGTGTTTGAAAAATAGAAAGTCTTAATAAAACCTCAGCAAAGAAACAGAACATATAAAAAACCAAATGGAAACTTGAGAACTGAAAACTACAATAACCTACCAACTCAAGAGCAAGATGCTGAGGACAGAAGAATTAGTGACCAGTGGAAATGATACATTCTGAACAATGGAGAGAAGAAGAGGAGGAACACACACACACACACACACACACACTCAGAAAACTGGGGTAACAGTTACATAGAATCTCTCTCTACTATTTCTTATTATTACATGTGGCTACCGTTATCTCAAAATAAAAAAGTTTAATTAAAAATAAAAGAAACAGAACACAGGAAATATGAAAACTCACAATTCCCCAAAGAGCAAACAAACATAGCATATCTGGTTGGGAGGAAAAAGGGCTAACCTTACTAATTAATGAGGTTAAGACAAGTTTATTTATTTTTAATTTTTTTAAACAAGAAGTTTCCAGCAGTTTTTCACATAATGGGGAGGGAAGCCCCTTGTGGTAAAACTTCCACTGTGGTGTATTAGGACCTTCAGAGTTTTATGTAGCATAATAACATCGCGGCTAACTTTTACTGAGTATCTCTGTTCCGGCAACTACGCTATATGCTTCACCTGGATTCTCTCATTGTCCTCACCAGGATCCTCAAATAAACCCTATTTCACAGATGAGGAAATTGAGTTTTAAGATTAAGCAAATTGCACAAGATTCCCCAGCTCAAAAATGATAAAAACCAGGATTCCAAATCAGGCAGTCAGACCCCCAAGGACACTCACACTCCTGCGTCAGCAAGAGCTACAGCTCCCTGGTAGGCAGATCTCCTGGAAGGAATGGATCTGTTTGCATTCGGAGCCCAGGAGATCACAGCCCTGCTCCTGCTCCCAGATTCCAAAGCAGGACTTTGGCTGGACCAGGCATTCAAGGCCCTTGTGGTCAGCAAGAAGAAAGGACATGCAGGGCCCCAAAGGGACCTCAGAGGAAAGCAGGAGGCATCAAGTGGCCCAAGCACAAATGGGGGGCCAGATCTGGGGTAGCATGAGACAGTGCCATAGCATGACCCTTGCCCCCAACCCAGTCAACCTGGCTCAATGGCTAAGCTTGGAAATGAGCCGCAAGCCTGTGTGGGGCACAGATAAGGACCTGAACTAGACAGGACCCATCTCCAATAGCGACACCCCTGATAGCTCCCAGCAGGAGGTGCTAAGCAAAGCATCTAGATATCTTATTCCCGAGTATTTGGAAGTCAGACAAATTGCACCTCGTGGATTCTCAGATCAGGCAGAGATGGGAGTGATGCAGGGAGGCCTCAGGAGGCTCATATCAAACTTCTATTAATAATGACTGCAAGTGCTTCAATAATCCTTCGCGGTACTTGGAGCAATGCCATCGCATTTGTATCCTAAGTAAAGCAGGTCATACAGATTAAACTATAGGTTTTCCTTGCTATCTGCACCTAGAGTGTTCCTATGAAAGCTTCCAGAAGCCAAAACGGTGTTAAGGGAAGAGGCAATACCACTAATTTATAGGAAACAATCTTTGAGTATTCCCAGACCTGAAAACCTTTTCTGATACCTTAGGACACATCTCGATAATGGATCCACGAAACAAATCTAGATCGAGTACTGAAAACAAATCTAGATCCAGTACAGATGCTCACGACCATGTTCACAGCTCCAGCAGCTCAACACTGAGATCCTGTGTGTAGCCCCTGGGATGAGCTTCGGGACACTCTCGCCTTCTTGGGGTGCACGCAGTCTCCACAACGGCTCCGCTCACTGCAAAACAAATGCTGAGCACTGTTTCTGCTTTCAGCTTCTTCCATTAAAGCAAAAATCCCTTCGGATTTCTTTTTTTTTTTTTTTTTAAGATTTTATTTATTCATTTGACAGACAGAGATTACAAGTAGGCAGAGAGGCAGGCAGAGAGAGAGGGAAGCAGGCTCCCTGCTGAGCAGCGAGCCCGATGCAGGGCTCGATGCGGGGCTCGATCCCAGGACCTGGAGATCATGACCTGAGCGAAAGGCAGAGGCTTTAACCCACTGAGTCACCCAGGCGCCCCCGCCCCTTCGGATTTCTTTCAGCTCCTAAAAACAGGTACTAACATGGGTCTTTCATAAAAGCAACATCGCATAATACAAACTTTTGAAAAATGGGGGAAACCAGTCATTACCAACGAAATGTATATTTAAATAACAGCACAATACCATTTCTTTTTTTCCTAAAATGTTCTGTAAGAGAGATGTTGTGGCGATAGAGGGAGTTGGAGAGAACTGGAACCCTGGTACACCACTGAAGGGACTGTAAATGCATACAAGCTTTCCGGAAAGCGTTTAGCACTGTGCATCCCAAACTCTGCGGGGCCAACAAAGATTTATGGGGGGAAGATGTTCACTGCAGCATTATCTATGACACTGAAAAATTAGATACAACCACAGGGAAAGGTTAAACAAATCAGAAATATCCATACAATGGCATATTATGGGCCGTTAAAGTTTTGAAAAATGGTTATTGGTATAAGGAAATGCTCATAAGATAATGTTAAGTAAAATAAAATGAGACATAAAACTCAATATGTAGCATGATCTCAACTATATGTATAAACAAGGTCAAACTCAAATGGAAACACAACAAAACAGAAACAGCTAGCATCCCTCAGTGGGGAGATTTCAACATAACGTTCTATCTTACTTGTTTTCCAACGTTTCACATAGTCTGAAATTGGCATATTGCTTTTATAATGGGAGTGAAACAAAAGAAAAATCCATGAGCCCTGTGCTCTCTGGCAGGTTACTAATGCTGTAAACACAGAGCAGTAAAATAAAAGCTAAAGCAGAGAAAGGTACCACAGCTATGTGACCACACATGTGCCCTTACGGGCTCTAGAAGGGTCTGGCAGGACGAAAATGAGTGGTTTCTGTTTATTATTTATCACTGTCGCTGTCTGAAAAATAACACCCATAGGGGAAGGCCAGATGGCACCCCTGTTATGGAGGACAGAAAAAAAGAGAAATTCTAAATAATCTGTAAGCCAGAAAACACCTGGATGGGTACCGTCTGGGCACAAATGGAACTCAGCATGCCGGGTCCCCCGGAGCTTGGCGTTTTTTCTCTTTCACCTTGACCCTCCTCTAGGGAATGCCAGGACAGCCTCAACAGAATAACCAATAGGAGAAAAAAAAAGAAAGAAAAAAGAAAGAGAGAGAAAGAGAGAAAGGGAGGGAGGGAGGGAAGAAAGGATGGAAGGAAGGAAGGAAGAGAGGGAGGGAGGGAGGGAGGAAGCTAGGCAATCCCTTCCCTTTAGCAGCCCTAGCACCTCCCCACACACCGCACTGCCCCAGGAGATGCTCAGAGCACTGAGCCTGGGGTCAAATCTCAGCCAGTTCAAAGCTTGCAGACCAAGTCCTATTCTGCAAGTAACAGCCACAAAGGCCAACCAAGGACACGCGTGCTCAGTAGGGAGTGAGCTGCAAGTTGGATATTCCTAAGATTTTGCAGTCTTTCCATTAAGCTCAAACACCCTATGGTTCAGTCGGTTAAGTGTCTGACTCTTGATTTCTGCTCAGGTCAGGATCTCAGGGTCTGGAGATGGAACTCCTGCACAGGCACTCTTATCCCCCACCCCCTGCACTCCCATCTCCCATCCCTGCCAAAAAATACTTCAAAACCCTATTCCTATTCCTTGGCAAGGAGAGATCACCTGTTATCTTTGTATGCAAGCAAAAGAGAGATTAATAAATGTACCTGTATTTCCAGATAAAGAAGTCCCTATGGAGCAATCAGTTCCCTATTCAGAGAAGCATGCCCACGCCTTATTAAGGGAATTCAAATTCAGCTCAAGCACCAAGAGCACAGCTGGAAAAGGAGTGTGGGCTAAGCCATTGGTGAGAACCCTCTGTGTTGGGCCAACCTGACCTCAGCAATGAATGAGATGGACACAAATTCTGTTGACTCTTCTAATGTGTGAAGTGCTTTATGTACATTATTGTAAAAGGAGTAGTCTGAAATGGTTTAAAAATTTTTTCTTTCCTGAATTTTTTCTTTTTTCTTTTTTTTTTTTTTTAGATTTTTATTTATTTGACAGATCACAAGTAGTCAGAGAGGCAAGCAGAGAGAGAGAGAGGAGGAGGAAGCAGGCTCCCTCCCTACCGAGCAGAGATCCCGATGCGGGGCTCAATCCCAATCACCACCCGAGCGGAAGGCAAGGCCCCAACCCACTGAGCCACGCAGGCGCCCCTCTTTCCTGAATTTTAAAAAGGAATGCCAGCCTTATCACTAATACAAAACAAATTCGAAAGAGGAAAAGTGTATATATTTGAACATAAGCCCATTTTGTTATCATTATAATTCTATAAATTTTACATTGTGTTTTATCATTGTGTCCTTTGACAGTTTCCCAATTATCATTTGTCATCATTTTTTTATCCTTTTCATAACATCTGTTCTTTTATAACTCTGGTCAATATCATTGTCTCATCATTCTGAAATAATTCTCCTTATTACTCTTTTCTTCATGCCATTTACCTAACACTGTGTTAGTGCTTGACATATTATTACTGCCAAAGGTGAAATGGAGTCACTTCTGTCAAGGTGTTTTAAATGGAGCCTGGAGGTCATTTAGGAAGTGGCCTCCCTCAGGTCCTTACTGGGTGGTACCATGAACTTTAGAACTGGACCAAACCACAAAACTCCAAGGATTCTGCTTAAACACCCGCAGCTTACTGTGGGAATAAACTCTCGCCCACTGACAGCCTTAGCAACCAATTCTGTTTAGGCAAGTTTCCTTCCCTACCACCAACACCAATCCAAATCCTTTATACACAGCATATACAAGCTTTCCTTTTTTGTCTTTAAAAACCCCTGACTCTTGCTCCCTCATGGGAAACTATTTGGTTGCTACCCAAATCTGTTATACCCCAAACTGCAACTCTTTGGTCCCAAGGAAATACTTTTGCTGAAATGATTGGCCCCTAACAATTTTACATCGAATGACATTTAACCCTCAGAACAACACTCAGGAGGTAAAAATACTATTATACAAAAGAAACGTGGGACTTATGGAAGCAAAGTGAGCTGCCCACGTTTGCAGTGTGGTCAAAGAGACGACTAGGGACTTGGTTGGGGGTGGTCATTCTTCCAACCTCTTCATTTACGCATTATCCAACACTGCCTCCTGCAGGGCTCCACTGATGAGATGGAACGCACACTGAGATCCCCTGAAAATTCATCCTGGAAGACACTTAACCCAGTGTGATGGCCTCAGATAATAATGCTGCCCATCGACTCCAGCCACAAAAATCTTCCAGAACCTACAGTGTCCATGATTATTGTGCTTATCACCACACTATTCGCTGCTCTTGCAGGGCAATGGTAGATAAGGTAAAACATTTGAGAGCAGGATAAAACACAACCATTTAAAAAAGGCAGGAAATGTAGTTGATAAAAATGTAATTACTTGTTTCTTCATAGAACGTATTTGCAGAATATAATCTCTAATTTTGCTGTTTCTATTGCTGCAAACAATAAAAGGCATTTAGGAAAATTATTATTAAATTTTTCTCTGAGCTCTATCAAGCCGTTTTGTATTCCAATTAATTGATTTTTTTGTAAGACCCTGTTTTAAGAAGCTTAAAACACTGTATAGAAGGCTCATGAGCCCGTGGCTCCCAGTATCCTGTTCCATACTAGGAGATTATATTAGGAGAATGACATATAACTCTTTTATATTCTATGACATAATTCAAGAAAAGACATCTCTCTATTATCTTTTTCAAGTTACTGTTCTGTTTGGAGTACTTTGGTGTTAAGGTAATCAATAGTATGGATTATGTGGTGCTTGTGAAACCCTATCTTGGAGGGAGGGAATGTAGCAAAACAATAACGACAATAAAAGAAGTATTTTTCTCCCCTCTGATCTTTCAAGCCTCTTTTGTGGGACTAATTCTTCCTTATATTAAAAAGATATTTTTCTACTTTTCCTGTTAATGTTATATTTTTTTAAATGTCCTCTACTTTTAGATCCCCAACCTTCTTCTGTACTAAAACTATTCAGTCCCAAGTCAAGAGTCAAAAATGTCCATTCATTTCACAGGAGAGCTTCTTCTTCATCCAGGAGAAGGGTCAAGGCCACGTTCTGCATTTCCCCTTGGAGAGCACCTCCCCCTGTCCTCACCTCAAGAAGGTAACTCTTCTTCCTCCAGAGATGGAACCAAGGAGAATTCAGGACTAGAAAGGATTACCTCCAGCTGTGGCAGAAGGCTAAGGTCAATCTCCATCTCAGGGCTCTTTTTGCAGGGGCATTTCGGAGCCCAATGGTAGGCACTATCTCCTCCAACTGGCTGCTATGGGGTCCCTCCTCCGCCCCTGCCCCCTGCAGCCCTCCAGACACAGCACGGCTCTGTTGTATCCTAAAGGGCCTCCAAGAGGCCGTCTTGGATCAAGTCCCTTTAAGGGACCACCAGGTCAGCTCTAGAAGTGCAGCCTATTCCCAAAGCAGCCAGCTGTCCAGATGGACACAGGATCCCACCTTCAGACTTCCTGCTCTGCATTCCATCATCTCTACACCTCGTGGTCCTCAGATGACTAGGTCCAGCTCTCTTCGTGGTCTCTTCAGAGACACTCTCAATGAGCAGAAGGAAAAGGAAGCACCCACCCGCTCACCCCCCATTGGAGCGAGGGAAGGAACATGCTACAATATTGGGACAACTGCCTTGAAGAAATCCTCTCCCCCCACCTGCAAGATTGTCCATTACACAAACATACTAGACTACAATGACAGACTAACCCTGAAGACTCAGCAACTGAGCAAAACTTTATCCCACTCTCAAGCAAAGCCTGCTCAGAAGCTGGACGTCTTGCAAGGGCTGCTGCTCATCAGGGGACCCTGTGTGCCAGGCCACCTCAGCTTTGTGGCTCAGCTGCGACCACCCAGGCTTAGGGAAAAGGGCGCGTGTTGAAGCCACACCCACCCTTGTACGCTTTGGCCTGAAAGTGACATGTGTCCCATCCGTTGGCAGCCCGTTGACCAGGACTGGCCATGTGGCCCCACCTAACCACAAGCAGGTCAGGAAATGTAGGAAAATAGAGGAAGTTTCGGTGAGCTTTCCTATCCCACCTGCAAGCCCCCAAATGGCTGAGGGGATTATGGACCAAAATAAGCTTTTAATTTACTTTACAAGTCTGTCTTCGACACTAGAGCATCTCACTTTGTTATATGGTAGTTTTTGGCACCTTATGTTGGGTATCAGCCTAAATAGAGACAAAAAGAGTCCTATTATACTTGAGTTAAAACTTGGAAAGCTTACAGCATACAATGAAGAAAATTAACATGTATGGAGTGCCTCCTAGGTACCAGGCACTGTTTCATGTTGTTTACCTGCATGGACCTTGAGGACAGGAATGCTGAGACATAGGTGGTAATGCCCCAGTCTATCATAAGATGGAAACGGAGTCTCGGAGACTAAATACATGGGCCAAGTTCAGTTCATCCTATTGAAGGAGTCACATTTAGCATCCAGAGTTGCATTTTACAATAGCCTTCTCTTCCATGTGGTTCACATTTTTCCATCTCAAACAAAATACACTTGATGCAGGAATCCATTCTCTCAGCATCTGACATATTCAGAAAGCTATAATATGAATTTGGGGTTAATATTAGGATCATCATCATAATTGATGATTTTCACTGGATTTTAGAAATGTAAAGCCATCACTAGGTTCCAAATAATGACAGATCTAATCATCATTTATTGCATTTCTCTCTGTCAAATTGTTTTCAATTTCATTGTGCACTCTTAAGAGTCATGCCTTCCCTGGGATCTTGCCATAGCTATGCCCTCAGCTTTATTCGCCCTTGGTAGGTAGAAGAAACCTAAAGGGGATGGTGAGGGCAATGCATGAATAAGTTTGCCAAGCCATGCTTGACTCCTTCCCACTTGCCTACTGCTCTCACATCCATCTTGGCCTCCATCTGTTAGTTAGACATCCCCTTCTTGTACACCTACAACAATTTCATCCACAAATACCAAAAGTTCATGCAATTTATAAGATGTTCATGCATAAATCAAGTAAGTGTGTCATACCATGGTTCCAGTCTTCTTCATGCTTGGGAGAACTGTATGACTTATTTATGTACAGGTATATAAGAACTCTAAGTTGGAGAAAATCTAATGAATTGGACTGAAAGTACAGTATATGGTTTTGAATGTGTAGGAGACAGGTCATCTTCAAAAGCATGTCCATATAGAAATTCAAAGTGAGGCAATGGGTGTGCCTGGGTGGTTCCATCGGATAAGTGCCTGCCTTTGGCTCAGGTCATGATCCCATGGGATTAAGCCACCCATCTGGCTCCCTGCTGAGCAGGGAGTCTGCTTCTCCCTCTCCCTCTGCTGCTCCCCTGCTTGTACTCCCTGCTCTCCCTGTCAAATAAATAAATAAAATCCTTTGAAAAAAAAAAAAGAAAAGAAAAGAAAAATTGAGGACACAGTCTCCAGGCTCAACCAGTTGTCAGACCCCTCGCAGCCTATGAGGGAAAATAAAAACTCTTTTTAAAGGATTCCCCAATCCTACACAAGAATCATTGTTTATGGTTCCAGAGACTCTGGAGTGCTTAAGAAATTAGCAGTGTAGAGAGTAGGAAAGACAGAACAAAACGAAGAAGAACTACATAATAGGAGTAAAGTTTCAAGCACTGCTGAATGACGGCTCCAAAAGCTGGCTGCAGAATTCCCATGCAGGCAAGGCCTAGTGTCAGCCTGGAAGCCACCCGTGTTTTCTTCCCCTCTTGAGGAAGTCTAGTTAATGTCACAAACACTTACTGAGCTGTCCTATGTATGCAATGGCACAACATTCTCATTTCACAGAATGCAGTCATGAGCGTGACATTAGCCTTGCCTGCATGCATGTTGAGGCTGGAGGAATCATACACCAACAAGGCCAAGGCCTAAGAGTAGGGCTGGATGGATAAACAGGGCACTAGGCAGAAGGCAAAGATCACAGACCATTGGAGACTCTGCCTGACTCAGCACACACACGCATGCACAGCAACACAGAGACAAAAATGAATACGATTGTGATCTTTATCCTTAAAAGCTACATGCTGTATTGGGGTGACAGGCCTACAAACAAAAAAAAACATGGCAGAGGGTTACTTCTCAACTCTTTAAAGCTACCAGTCTACTGGGGATTTTGACCTCTAAAAAAAGGCAAAGGTCAGAGTGTGGGTTATGGATTTGGAACCCGGACAGGCAGGCAGGGTGAAGAAGGTGGGAGGAGAACATGGGAGAGGTAGGGCAGACATTGCTCATAGTCCGCCCAGGGTATAGTCCTCTCCATCTTCCTGCAGAAACTCCTCGATCATGGAGGAGGAAGGAACTACCTCCACCCCTCCTCCCAGAATATAAATCATGATGCTTCTAAGTCAGCGCCGAATCCATTTCTCTTTACCAGACCCTGATGTTAAGGTGGGCACAGTGCTGACCAATGATTCATAAGATAAAGTCCATGGGAGACTTTTACTTGTAGAATAAAAGGACAGACCCTCTAAGAAGAAAGCTTTCTGGTGCCCCTCTTCTCGTGGTGACACTCCGAGCACATGGTATCCTGATGCTGGAGCAGCCATCTCGTGACCATAGGTTTAAAGCAAAGAAGAGCCAACACAAGATGGTGAAGCACAAGTACATAAAGAATCTGGGTCACAGGGGCACCTGGGTGGTACAGTCAGTTAAGCATCCGACTCTTGGCTTCAGCTCAGGTCATGATCTCGGGATCCTGGGAATGAGTGCCACTATCAGGCTCTGTGCCCAGCGTGGAGTCAGCTTGGGATTCTCTCTCCCTCCTGCCCCTCCCACTTGTGCATTCATGCTCACTCTCTTTTTCTCTCTCCCTCTTGTTAAAATAAATTTTAAAATCTTTAAAAAAAAAATTCTGGGTCCTAGCTGAAATTTTTGAGCCATTGAAAGACCTTAGAGATGCCTACTTATAAATTGCTTTGTAAGTTAACAAGGAACATCTTCATAAATCAAGCCAGTGTTCATTGAGGGTTGTTACCTGCAGGCAAAATCATCCTGACCTTGGTGGGGCAGAAAAAGTCTTAAGTACTTCTTACAGTATTTTGTAAGGTGAGTAATACTAGTACTCCCATTTTATAGGTGAGTAAACTGAGACTCAGTTTAATTTATTGTCTCAAAGTCACACAGAATATAAGTAAATGCCCAAATGGAGATTTGATCACAGGCCTAATTCCAAAGTTTGTTCTCTTACCACTATGAAATCTTATTACCCAAAAAAAGGTAGAGCTCATTCCCCGAAAATTATTTCCTTGATGACCAAGAGTCAAGAAAATGGCTATGAAAGTCTGTTGGGAAGCAATTTGAATCTCTTCTCTCTTAAACTCGACAAAAAACAGATGGAGGGTCTGCTCTGGTTTGGGTACTGAGTTACAGAAAAGAACTCAACGAGCCCCCTGCTCATGGTTTCAGAAGACCAACCAACCTCACATTCTAGAACAGCCTTCACCGGAATCAATATGATGTCCAACCTCAGCTGGCAACCGCATGATTCAATCAAACATCTAGAGGCAAAATATCTGGAAAACAGAACACTGTGATTCCCAGTGAGCCTGGAAGGACAAATGGGGCCTGAAAAGAAAAAGTCAATCCATCATTCGGATGGCTGCAGAAGCCCTCGTGTTTTCTGCCACGTGGGTCCAAAGTTAAAATGAGCACTGATGCCCTTTGCCTGCTTTTACCTGGTGACTGCTGAGCTCCACCTCCCTTTATCACTCCTCTTCAGAGGAGGCAGAGCTACCGGAAACTCCCTCGTGAATCCTAAACCCTAGCCTAGGGTCACACTACTCTCGCTGCTGAAGATGCCTCAGGGGTTCCCCAGGGATCCCTATGTGCTACTGTCGACCCTGCTTCTAAATCTCTAGTAGTCCAGGTGCCCGGGAATTCAGTGTCGCCTTGGCTTGACGCTTGCAGAGGTTAGCCCACCATCCAGGGATTTAGCTCTTTAATCTCATTGGCAGGGGAGGCAAACTTTCCAGCCCTGAAACAGCAAGAAGCTGGCGCATGGCTCCAGGTGTAGTCTAGGAGCAGTGCCGGAAATATGTAGAATAATAATGATAGCTAATATTTATTGAAAGCTGGCCTTATGACAACTCTGCTTTTTTTTTTTCTCCCCCCGGTACACCAATTCCCAGAAAAAGCATCTGTTTGTATCGTATTCCCAGAAAAGCAGCAGGCCCTGATTCATTCTCTCTTCTCCTGTCACTCGTGTTCTTCCCGCTCCTCCTCTCTCTCAGATCACAGGAGTGTGTTACTGGTCAGTTTCAGAGTCAAGAGAAACCTCTGGAAGGGAGAACTTCCCGAGCAAGACTCCAGCCTGAGGCTTAACTTGCTCAACATTTTTTTTTAAAGATTTCATTTATTTATTTGAGAGAGAGAGAGGGTGAGGGCCTGAGCGAGGGGAGAAGCAGAGACAGAGGGACAAGCAGACTCCCGGCTGAGCAGGGAGCATGACACGGGGCTCCATCCCAGGACCCCAGGATCGTGACCTGAGCCGAAGGCTGACACTTAACCAACTGGACTTGCTCAACATTTTTAGAGTGGACTTGAACTGTGCCACTGATAGCATGCTCAGCAAATTCTCCATTGAAACAAAGCATTTGAAGAAGCAGCTTTGAGGGGGATGCCTGTGTTAGAAGGCAAAGTCCTGTACTTTGATTCAAACATCAGTTCTCTACAGATAAAATGGGAATCTGGCTGAAAGTTGAGTATGTATTTAAAAGTCAGATTTTCTTGTTTTGTTGCATTGGCTTAAATTACATATTTTTTCTTTTCTTTTTTTTTTTCACAGCATGTCACAATTAAAAATCAACTCTTATGGAACACCCATGAGGTTCTACTTACTGTTCTAAATAGTAGGTAGGAAGAGTAGCCCTAAAGCTGTCCACATCCTAACCAGCAGAGCCTGCGAACATGCTATGCTAAATGGCAGGAGAGAATTAAGTTGCTTATCGGCTAACCTTAAAGAAATTGTCCTGGATTTTTTGGGAAAGCCAAATGTACACAAGGCCCTTGAAATGTGGAGGAAGGCAGAAGGTCAGAGTCTGAGAGTGATTCGAAAATGTTATGCTGCTGGCATTGAAAATTGGGGAAGTAGGGGCGCCTGGGTGGTTCAGTTGGTTAAGGGTCTGACTCTTGCTTTCGGCTCAGGTCATGATCCCAGGATCATGGGTTCGAACCCCAGCTCGGGCTTGGTGCTCAGCACCAAGTCTCTCTCTCCCTCTCCCTCTGCCGCTTCCCCTAATAAGCTCGTTCTCTTTCTCTCTCTCTAAAATAAATAAATAAATGAAATCTTTCAAAAAGAAAGAAAAGAAAATTGAGGTAGTGTCCATGAACCAAGAAGTGCAGGTATCCTCTGGGAACTAGAAAAGCTAAGAAAACAGATCCTCCCACAGAGACTTCAGAAGGAACACAGCCCTGCCCATACCGTGATTTTAACCCAGTGAGACCCATTCTGACCTCCAGAACGATAAGACTAAAAAACCTTAAGCCACCAGTTTTGTGGTAGCTTGTAAAAACACAAATACGATTCATTTTGTTTATACCCTTCACTGTCTTATTTGATCCTCACTGACCCTGACATTTATCTCCACTTTACGAAGAAAAACCAACTGAGGGGGCGCCTGGGTGGCTCAGTCACTTAAACCTCTGCCTTCAGCTCAGGTCATGATCCTGGGGTCTTGTGACTGAGCCCCACATATGGCTCCCTGTTGAGCAGGGAGTCTGCTTCTCTCCCTCCCTCTGCCCCTCCCCTCCCACTCACGTTCTCGCTTGCCTTGCTCTTTCGCTCTCAAATAAATAAATAAATAATGTTAAAACAAAAAAAACAAAAAAAAACAAAAAATTGAAGCTCTCAGGGGTTAAATGACCTGCCCAAGACCACATGGCTATTCAGTGACAAAGTAAGATTCAAACCAGAGTCTGTCTGACTACAGAACCCAGGATCTTCGCTGCATCCTGTGCTCTGTGTCAGTGGCATAGGCGCCGCAGCCCGCCCCCTACTAGTCCCAAAGAGAATAGGAAGGAGCAACTCTTAAAGAATAAATGAGAGTAGCAAGTGAAAAAAAGGAATGAGAAAAGGAAAGGAGAGATGGAGGGAAGAGAGGGGAGGAGGAGAGTGATGAAACTTCCCCACAGATGCTACAGGTATGTTTTCGATACATGTCTGCACAGGATATAAAATTTATTTCTTACTGCAGTCGAAGTAAAAATATTTTGAAACACAAAATATTCCTACAACACACCCCCTGGAGAGCAAGAGAAAATACAGCCCCGCTCCTGTCTTTGGGAATATCCATAATCTAAAGAGAGACTCATAACAAGCCACTGGGATGCCATGTAGCCTGGGCTGGGTCGGCTATGATCTGCCAGAGCATCCCAGGGGACGTGCTGGGCTCACATCATCCCTACTGCCCCCAGAGGTCCACGGAGGCCCCTCAGGAGCTCATAAACGACGTGTGCAACACAGATACGCTGCACTGGCCACAGAACTGCTTCTAACCCCTAGCCCTGCTGCTGTAGCTAACACCATCCCTCCACCTGTTTGTTCACAATGGAGGTAATATCAGCTCCTGTCCCTCTCATCTCTCCTGTCACCAAGACCAGTAGATGCTGCCTCCTAAATCCCCAAATCATCCATTTCTCTCATCCCTATTGCCATGGCTTCCAGACCCTCCCTCCCACCTGCACGGTTGCTCGCTGTGTCCTCCCAGCCAGCCTCCTCCCAGAGCCCACTCCCTCCCTGCCCAGCCCAGGCTGCACTCTGCCACCACCAATCCCATCATGTCTCTTCCCTCCACTGCCCCCTCTGCCGCACGCCCCCCCCCGCCGCCCCCCCAGCTTTTCCCTTAGAAGGCATTTTATAAGGTCAACATTTGCCCCCTGAAGTCCCCATTGCCAACCACTTCCCATAGCACACAGACTCTACAGTAACTCCCTGAAAGTGCCCACAGACACCAACAGTTTTCATGCCCTTCACATTTTCAAACACCGCATGACTTCTTTCTTCCCCTGGAGTGGGTTGTTGTTTCTCCCCACCTTTCCCTCCATCTAGCAAGGCTGGAAAATAACTGACTCCCTTAGGCAAAAGAAATCGTATTCTCTGCTGAGCCCCCACATCCATGTGAACCTATTTCTTTTACAGTATTAACCCATATATATCCTACTTCCTTCTCCAGTGTTTCCAGGGCAGGGACCACATCTCAGCTCTATTTTGTCCCCAACCCCTGGCTCAGGGACTGGGGCATGGTAAGCCTTCCGAAAGAAGAAGTAAATGATGGTTGGAAGGTAAACCAGGAGCTCCAGACCTTGAGAATGTGTCTGCCTCCTCGGCATTTCCTTCTGGATATCTCCCATGGCCCACAGTCCTACATGTTCAGAAGAGGCCTCTGGATCCTCCTCCTGAAGCTGGTCCGTATCCCAAAGGCTCCCCCTCTGTAATGCTCTCCTGGAGCCAGGAACCTGGTCGATCTCCCTGTCCTCTTCTCCTCCTGTAGATAACACGCTGCATTTTTTTCACCTCCAACAAGCACCCACCACGCATTCGCTTGTCTCTATGCTCACGGGCACCTCCCCGAAGCAGCCACCATCATCTCTTCCTGAACCGCGGAAACAGTTTGGAGCTGCTTCATCCACATCCATATTTGCCCACCTCACACTCCAACCCATTCTGCAAACAGCAGCTGCTGTAGTTAGGGAGTGAGAGAGATCGGATCACCTCTCCTATGTAATATACTCTTCTCTTTAATACCGTTCAGCGGCTCCAAATCTTGAGAAGAAGGTCAATTTTGCTCTTTTTCTTTTTTTTTTTTTTTTCCAATGGCACACAAAGCCCTTCTCTGTCAAGCCCCTGCAGACTTCTCTAGAAGTCTGGTCACAGCAGCTTTCTCCTGGTTATTATGCCTTCCACCTCTGGGCTTTCCTGAAGCTTCCTCTGCCTAGAACCTGCTGAGAAGGGACAATTCCTTCAAAGAGGACACTATTTTTGCCTCAGTGTAATTAACTCTTCCTCCCAAAGCACCATGTAGTTTTCCTTTCTTTTTTCTTTTTAAGATTTTATTTATTTATTTGAGAGAGTGAGAGAGAGCATGAGTGTGGGAGGGGCAGAGGGCGAGGGAGAAGCAGGCTCCCTGCTGAGATGGGAGCTGAACACCCCAACAATCCCAGCAAACCCTGGGATCATGACCTGAGCTGAAGACAGAGGCTTAACAGACCGAGCCAGCCAGGCATCTCCAGCGGTTTTCCTTTCTAACTTAGCAAAACATCAGTTTTACATTTTATTTGTAAGCATGTTTGACTCATGTCTGTTGACTAGGACTCTAAGCTTGCTAAGGGCAGGGACCCTATCTAACTGGTTCATCCTTTTCTCTCCAGCTGCTAGCCTGGCACACTGTAGGGGCTCACCTAACATTTGATCAGTGGAGAGATATAATCAGTGGAATAGACTGCTTTGCAGAGCTTCAGTTTCCCAGAAAAGTCCCCGGGGCCCTGGTGGGGGCAAGAGGGAGACAGGCAGACACAGCAGGTGAACCCGGGATTCCATGCCCCACTTTGCCCAAAGATCTGCATGGGTCTGATTTAGATGTTGGGTTTCCGCATAAAAGTTCATTTTGAAAATAAACATTCTACTTATAAAATGTGTAATATTAATCCTAAAAAGCAGGAATGTGGAGGAAAGGGATTGATAACAAAGGGACAGCATGACAGAATTTGGAGGACGGTAGAATGGATTTACATCTTGAATGAGCAGTAGTTACACGATTGTACACATTTGTTAAAACTCATAGAATGTGCTGACTTTTACAGTGTGTAATTTTTTAAAGTAAATAAGAGGAAGAAAGACTTGATTGCCTTTGGAAGTTATTTCCAGATTCATAAGACTGAAGGAATTTCATAGCATGACCAAAAAATGTATTTCGTGACCAAACGCATACACACACAAACACAGAGCTTAGGACCCTGGAACTCGATTTTTCTGCAAAGATAAGATTAGCCTGGATGGGAAGCATGAAGCCATTTTACCCAATGACAAAATCAAAAAATGATTTCTGACCCACTTTTTAAAATAGATTTTATTTATTTATTTGAGAGAGAGAAAGAGAGTAGGAACAGGGCAGAGGGAGAAGCAGACTCCCCACTGAGTGGGGAGCTCGACATGGGGCTCGATCCCAGGACCCTGGGATCATAATCTGAGCAGAAGGCAGACACTTAACCAACTGAGCCACCCAGATGCCCCAATTTTCAACCCACTTAAATATGTCAACTATTAGAGCAGATTTCTTTTATGTAATTGGTTACAAATACATAAAACCACCTATTATATACTGTAACATGCTGATTTAGAAATAGTGCTTTCTTTACTCCCACATTTTATGAAACAGCTTTTTCCCTGGAACTCTTTATACACATTGCTGACAACAGAGGGTTAGCTGTCACCAAAGTCAATTTTTGAGTCACAAAACACAAAACATGGTTTTTCCAAACTTACCATCTCCTCTCCTATAATTGTCATTTAAGAAATGTCCTTTTTTAGGGGGTGCCTGGGTGGCTCAGATGGTTAAGTGTTTGCCTTCGGCTCAGGTCATGATCCTGGGATCCCGGGATCAAGCCCCTCACTGGGCTCTAGGCTCAGCAGCGGAGTCGGCTTCTCCCTCCCCTTTGCCTCTCCATTGCTCATGCTCTCGCTCTCTGTATCTCTCTGTCTCCAATGAATAAATAAAATCTTAAAAAAAAAAAAAGACATGTCCTTTTTTTGAATCAACATGATGTTGTCACTAGACCATTTTTGTTAGTCTTGTCGTTATATTCACAAGGACCACAAAGCAAGGATTCTCAGCTGTAGTGCTACTGACATGGGACCAGATGATTGTGGTGAGGACGCGCCCTGTGGGCTGAGGAGGGCTGGCAGCATCCCTGGCTTCTGCCCATGAGTTGTGGTAGCACATCCCACCCCTATCAGTTGTGACAGCCAAAATGTCTCCTGAAATTTCCAAATGGCCCCCAGGGGGACATCACCCCCAGATAAGAACCATTGCCAGAATGACCTCTTACCGCTATATGGCATGATTTTACAATAATTTGTTCACAACAATCCCAATATTTTGAATTGTAAGGTCACATACCCAGAAACTATTACTAAGATTGTTAGAAACTCCCTTGCCTCATCTCTCCCTGATTCTATTCTTTGAATCTGTAGTACCTTCAGAGTAGCACCGACTAAAGGATTTAAAGTACTGCAAGCTACGTTTCTTCCCCGAGTAGAGATTGGCTGTATTTCTGGAGAAAGGACTCAAACATAAAAGAATTCTGGCTCTTTTGAGAATGAATTCTGGGGAAACTTCACTTGAGATGCAGGCGCACAAGATAACCAGGCTAATCTCAGTCACGACATTCTCATGACTGAGCATCCAGCGTCTGCTTGAATCTCTCACATGACAGAGGACTCACTACTTCACCTGGTAATTCTGATGGAATAGTTCCTTTTTCTAATTAGCTCACATGTCTCTGCCTAGACCTCCTAGATGTCAGGCCAACATCTGGACAAACTCTGCCTCTTGGCAGTAGGGCAACACTTTATCTCAGGACAGCAAATACATTCTCTCCTTCCTTGTTTCCTAGATCCCCGAGCTCCTTCACTGCTGCTTGGAAGACACCTTTTCTCAGTAGGACTTTATCCTAGGCCTCATCAATGGCCTAGTAGAAAGTGTGGCTTAGGGGTCTCCTTGGTAGCTAAGCTGGTTAAGCATCTAATTCTTGGTTTCAGCTCAGGTTGTGACCTCAGGGTTGTGAGTTCAAGCTCCACATGGGGCTCCATGCTCAACAGGGAGTTTGCTTGAGATCCTCTCTCTCCCTTTGCCCCTTCTACCCCAGTCTTTCTCTCTCTAAATAAATAAGTAAATAAATCTTAAGAAAAAAAAAAGTGTGGCTCAGAATTAACCCTGAGGGATTCTGCAGACAGGGTGATGGGAGCTTTCACCATCTACATTCTGGACACCCTGCAGACTAGAATTAGCCAGCTTTTTTTTTTTTTTAAGAAAGGGGTCACACCATTTTATAATATTCAGTTTAGGGGCTGTAAAAATTCACTAAACCCCACATAAGTAACTACTTCCTCTTTCATCAAGTGCACTGAAGAACAACAGCTCCTCTGAACCTACTCTTGCCCAGCAGAGAGACTTCAATGAAATGAAAGGGTCACAGGGGAAAGTGACCACATGCTATCTAGAGAGCCCCCTTCCTTCTACAGACACACAGAGGGAGGGAGACAGAGACAAAGAGAGAAAGAGAGAGAGAGGGAGAGAGAAAGATCAAGAGATTAAGAGATGGAGAGAAAAAATGCCAGCATCTTATCAGTACTTCTTTTTGTGCAGTGTGATTTAGGCTTTATCTGGTGGTCCACTGTGAGCCTCGGAGTCTTCACTTATGTGGTGGTGAAAACCCGCCCCTGCTCCACGGGGTCTTGAAGAGAAGTCACAATGTTCTGAGGATCTGATATAATGATAGTCTGCATCTTTTAACTGCAGAGCATGAAAGAAAAATGAAGTTTGATTTCTGCTATAGACTGAATATCCAGGGCCTATTTCTCCGAAGACTTTATCCCAGATAGTGCTGAATTAGATAATCTGGAGTTAAAAGCCACTCCCTGAGTAGTAACAGAAGAACGATACAGAAGTCTATCTCATAATGATGCCTACCACTAAACTGAATTAAGTCTGATGACTTCAGTTTTCTATGTGGCCTTATAATTTTCCCTCACCCATGAGTTAAACACCCAACAACTGAGGATTAACTAACAGCCCTGGATAAAGATGCTTGGAAGAGGCCGTAGCTGGTGTTAGCAACGATGCGAAGTAAGTCACATGTGTGTTTGAGGATCTCTCCTCCCAACCACGGATCTTTCTTTTTCAGGACATCAGCCCATGTTCTCTGGTTACTTTCCCTGTGTAAATGCAATCAAAATGGGCCTCTGGGAAAGCCTGGGTGGCTCAGTCAGTTAAGACTCCAACACTTGATTTCCACTCAGGTCATTATCTCAAGGTCTTGAGATCAAATCCTGCATTGGGCTCCATGCTGGGTGTGGAGCCTGCCTAAGATTCTCTCCCTCTCTCTCTCTCTGCCTCTCCCCTAAATAACGGGCCTTTAGTAATAGCCCGTGACCTCTGAAACACTGCCAGCCAACTCTCTTTTTGATGATCTCCCTGGCCTGTGGTCCAGCTCCCTGAAGCCCAGCTGAACACCTGGGATTGACTGGTATTCACACAGCAGGTGTCTCCCAGCTTAATGCATGGCTTCACGCTAGACAGATCCCTAACCCAAAGGAAGGACTCAAAGCGGCAGCGCAGACAGGAAGGCAGTCCTAGGAGGTGGATGACTTTGACAGGGCCCTCTACTTTACTCTAGGTAGGTGACCCTCTGCTCTGCGGTGGGAAGACCAGGGTGAGGGCTGTTTGTTTCCTTTGGATTGTGGACTTAAAAAAAAAAAAAAAAAAAAAAACTATTTACAGGCCCTTTAGTTTAAGGATCTTATTACCTCGGTTATTTCTTCAAGCGTTCAAATTATCGACCACCTCATCTGAACTGGTAGATAAGCTTAATTCTCACCTCTGCAGCAGCAGGCAAGGGGCAGAGGCTTAGAACCACCTAATCTGGCCATCGGAGCTTTAATTTCCTCCACGGAGCAGCAGAGAAGACGACGAAGCCGCGAGCGACCCACAGGCAGCTGGTAAACAGTCGCCCTTCTTGCTCCGGAGCAGAGATCCAATACCAATTTAGTCTTATCTGTCCGGAAAATCATTACTTGAAGACTTGAAAAGGTTAAGAGAGTTGCAGTTTTCATTTCTTCTACTTTCATCCGCAGCACAAAGAGAGGGAAGAACCTGACAAGCGTGGGACTAATTTGGTTCACTCAAGCACCCACAGGGAAAATATCCAGATTTTTCTCTACAAGGGTCAGATGGAAGCTGTGATTCATGGCTCACACGTCCCTCTCCGTGCTGGGGAAAACTCAGCCTTCAAGGTAAATTGGAGGTGGTGAGTGCTGGACGGAGGGGACTGTAAAATGGGAAAAAGCCAGCTGGGCCTTTGGTTCAACTAAAGCAACTCTTGAGCACCTACTGTGTGCCAAGAACTTCAGGTTGTGTGGGGCACCTGGGGGCTCAGTGGGTTAAAGCCTCTGCCTTTGGCTCAGGTCATGATCCCAGGGTCCTGGGATGGAGCCCCGCATCAGGCTCCCTGCTCAGAGGGGAGCCTGCTCCTGCCCCGCTCCCCCACCTGCCTCTGTGCCTCCTTGTGATCTCTGTCAAATAAATAAATAAAATCTTAAAAAAAAAAAAAAAAAGAACTTCAGGTTGTGTTCCTCAATGGGTTCACGCTGAGGGAGGGTCAGATAAGTAAACCAAGGCTTGGAGAACTGATCATGTTTTATAGAAATAGTGAGGCCAGTAAAACAGCAGTGGGGGTGGAGGGTTTGCACAAACAGAAGGCATTTGGGTGAGTGGAAGCCTCGGATTATAAGCAGCGAGGCATTCAGAAAACCTTTCTCAGAGGGTACAGGAGGAAGAAGGCATGTCCTTGCAAGATCTATGGAGAAAACGTGTCATATAAACTCTGACCACAGACATCTAACATTGGCAGGGCATCCAAGAAGTGGCCTCTGATGACCCAAATCTTAGAGTTCAGTCTGAAAAGCAAAGGCATATGTAAAATCAGGATTAGTTAAGGAGTCATTGCTTGGTGCCGACTCTAAGCCGAGAAGTAGAGCTCAGTGCAGGCCAGAAAATCAGAAGAGAAAATCCAGAGTAGAAATGCTAGGCCATGGAGATTCAACATAAAAGAGAAGAAGGAGGGGGAGTATACAAGGCAGAGGGGACAGATGAGGAAGAACGCATGGATAGAAATAAGCCAGACAGTGAACGAGCACCGGCTAGGTTTGTGTTGGGAACTAGCAGGCATTAATATCATGGGGCCTAAAATCCATGACCACAGGAGTCATGCACAAGCAAGATGAGAATATTCTCAGCTGGATGGCAGGGTTTCGAAGGTTCCTTCCCCCTTCCTTCCCTATCCAACCCAGAGATAGTCCACCTTCCCTCCTCTCTTCTCCAAGATCAGCACTCTGGTGATAGAGAATGTCTTCCACCCCTTATCTCAGAAAGAGGTCCCTTCATGGGTGCTGCCCCAGACTCAGAGATGAAAGGTATAGGTCAGGGGAAATGAAGTCCTCCATCCCCACCTTTTCCCATTTTATAGATGAGGACGCAGATGCCCAGAGAGAGAGACCGTCTGTCATTGAAGATAAATCCTGTGTGTTTTCACTTGTCTGCAGCTGTGGATGAATCGTCAGCATGGTAAAAATATCAAGAAAACTTGAAAAAAATTAAAAGTGAGCTCAGTCAGTGGAATTCACCCGTCTTTCTGACAAGACCGTGCACCTAAGCTCGATAGACAGGGGCACTGGGTAGGGCCTGGAAGGGCACGTGTCAGCAGGAGATTCAAAGCAGGTAGAGGAAGAGGAGCGGAGGGCTGTGGTCTGACCCGCAGGAGAGAGCGTGAGCCGGCAGCAGGGGAGCAAAGACCTAGGGTATTGAGAAGAAAATGATGAGAGGCTCTGCTAACCTTTTCTATTATGATGATTTTCTGTATTTTATGATGCGTCGACATCTTTTTTTCTTTTAAAGATTTTATTTGTTTATTTGACAAGGCAGAGAGAGAGAAAGCACAAGCAGGGGGAGCGGCAAGTAGGAGAAGGAGAAGCAGGCTCCCCGCTGAGCAGAGAGCCCAATGTGGTCCTCCCTCCCAGAACCCTGAGATCATGACCTGAACGGAAGGCAGACACTAACCGCCTGAGCCACCCAGGGGCCCCTGAGGTGTTGACATCTTAAAAAATTTTTTGGCCCCTCTCAGGGTTAGCCAATTCTATTATCTAAAGATAATAAAGGGCTCAGCCCGGAACATACTTTTCATATGCAGATTAACTAATCCGGGAGGTACACTCCAAACCACCTCTTCTATCTGGTTTGCAGACTCCAGGAAGCAATTCAACTCTGGCCTGATCACCCCAGGGCCCAGTACCAACCAGACAGCTGGGGACAATCCTGATGCCCCAGAGCCCACCAAAGTTATTCAAATTAGCTCTTCCTAAGATATTTACCTTGCCCTGACCTTTGGAAACCTAAGAATGAGGCTGTGGCCTAGGTTTTCCCCTTGCTCCTGCTTCTGCCTCCCGATCAAACCTGGGGTGTCCCCACGTGGCCATGCAGGGCATGGCATGACTCCTGTTCTCAGGAATGGAAGAAAAGTTCTTCCTTCAGTGACACTGGCCTCTATGTCATCATTCATCCCCCTTTATAAATTAAGACCGGGGTACAGATCATGGGCCCAGATAACATTTTATCTTGAAATGAAAATTTACCTCCAAAGCAGCCTCTCTGGTATAAGACTACAGATAATCTCTTAGATCTGAAGAGCCCGGCCAAAATGAAGCAGAACAAGTTTACTATCTCCAGAGACTAATCATGTATTCCTCATCGATATATTGATTTTTAAATAGCAACATTAATAGAGCACTTTAAAAATGAGCTACATTTTTTTTTTAATTAAAGCAAGTTCAAAAGATCCAAAAGGGTAGCGGAAGAGTAACTTTACATTATTTATTAAACATGAAGAGTAAGCCCTTGTGGAATACCTTCAGCTTCACAAAAATCCAATGTGATAAACAGCAGATCCAGGAAAGAAGTCCGTTGTCAGAGATACAAAGAGAGATGAACACACTTCGCCTAATTGTGACAAGTGTGCCGTTTTGCATGATTATAAAGCAAGTACGATCCCAGACACTTGTGGCAAGTGGTCTCCTCAGGAAGGAGGAAGATTCCAGGGTAGAGGAACAAAAGCAGAGGATGGGTGACCGTACAGAGCTAGCATGAAGTGACACAGCAGACCACCAGTGTGCGCCTTCCTTCCTTAGAAAAGGAGGCTCTGACATCGTCATCGGGCAAATGGCCATCCAGAGAAGGTTGCATCCTGCAGGCTCACTAACGCCATGGGATTGACTCTTGTGTGAACTGTGAGGTGAGGTCTTGCATATGATTCCCAGAATGTGTCCTTAAAACAGAGGGACAGGCCTGTTTTCTCCTTTTTCCTCATCCTCCTTTCAGGAATGTGAAATGACAGTTGGATATCAAGCAGCCACTGTGAATCGTGACAAGCGAGGCCACACCCGAGGTGCAGGGGAACATTTTGTTGGAAGGTGTCTGGGTTCCTGAGGATCATGAAGACAACAGAAAGCCTGGAACCTTCTACTTCTTAACTATCCATAAAAGAAAAATAGACTTTATATCATTTGAGCCACTGCCATATTGGGGCGGGAGGGGAGGCAGGTGGTGTTTCCTAACAAACACAGGGGTAAGGAAGTTAATCATTTGGGAGGGCTGTCCCTAAAAGACCTGTCTTCTCAGCAAAGCAGAAGGCACTATTGTTAGCTGGGAGGAAAAAACGAGGGATAGATTTGGCCTAAGGGCAGAGTGGGTCCCAAGGGGACATAACAGAAAATCAAGAGACTAAAACTAGAAGGAGTCGCCTGTGGAATCAGGTCCCTGGTTGAGAAAGGCAGGCGTGGATACTTATCAGACTCAGACAATCTCATCTCAGTTTTCCACAACAAGGCACACATGTAAATAGATACTGGAAGTAAACACTGGGAAATGGAATGCAGACACTGTGGAGTCGTGTGTGGTTAGGGATTGTCACATTGGGCATGGTTGAATCACTAGGGGAATGAGAAAACTGTGGGTGCCTGTAAAAGTATAGTCAAATAGGGGTTTCCGGATAAGAGAATCCAAACAAAGAAGGAAAGAGAATAGGGAAAAACCAAGGTTCGGGGCCATGATAAGGGTAAAATCAGATTCAGGGAAAGGAGGAATATGGGGGTTCCAGAAGGTGGCTGTTAGGGTCCTGAGCTTTCAGTTAGGCAATGCTTTGAGGGAGTAAAATTAGAGAAGAGGGAGAGAAGTCCCCTACGGGTGAGAGGCCTGCCCTCCTCCCCCATTTCAACCCAAACAGACCTCACTTTATGATTTCACACATTATGTATTTTGGAGGTCAACATAAAATTCCATTCAGAAAGAGGTTTTCAATGCTAAAAGAAGCAGTAGAAGTGATAGTAATAAATGTGTAATAAATGTGCAACCTTCAAGGCCAAAGTAATTCTTCCTGCTGAGTGCTATCCATGCACCAGACAACACCAAAGAAAGACCAGCTGGATGTGTCCGGGTGAGACCCAGCAAGAAACAGATGAAATACACAAAAGGGGTGATCGAGAACTATTTTCAGAGGTGTCCAGAGTTTGGGGAACCTACAAACATCCAGTGAAGCATTCCAAGGCTAGCCGTTGTGGGGAACCTCACCACTCCTACACCTGAAGAGGCCATTAGAGGGAGCTTCTGGGTCAGGCCCTAGAAGGCGCTGACTAGGTCTCAGCCATTAGAGGGAGCAGCTGAGTCGGGCTGCAGAAGGCTGTGGATGAAGGCCCCCCCCACTTTACTCCCCCTTGGTTGAAAGAATGCAGTGATGGCCTGCCCGTTAGCCAACAAGGTGGGAGTGCTGGCAATAAATTCCCTGGCTTCTATCTATCCCCTGCGGGCCTTTCCTGCTGGCCAAATCCAACAGAAACTGGAGAACAAGGGAACCCAGCTAGGGCCGTCCGCAGAGGCCAGGCTTGCAGGAGGACACTGGGTATGGTGGAAATGGAAGAAGGTGCAGTCTCGACTAACAGAGAAGCTTCTGCATGTTCCATTCATATCCCCTCTGCTGCGAATCCACTTTCCCTCATTTTTCATGCAAGTGTGTTATGCTGACATCCCCCATAAAGAAGTCTAAGGCTCCATGCCTAATGGCTGGCAGGTGGGTAGAAACAAGGATGCAGAATCCTTCTGCTGATTCCCTGAATATTCACTCACTTAAGTATCTTTTGCTGCATAACAGATGACCCCCAAAACTTAGCAGCTGTAAACAACATACCTTCATTATCTCCTATTTTCCATGGGTCAGGAATTAGGGAACAACGTAGAAGGCTAGTTCTGACTCAGATTCTGCCATGAGGTTACGTCACAGTGTTAACCATGGCTGTCGTCATCTGAGGACTTGATAAGTCTGGAGAATCTACTTCCAAAATGGCTTGTTCACATGAACGTTGGCAATGGACCTCTCGCCATAGGGCTCCTAGAGTATCTTCATGTGGTATGTCAGCTGGCATCCCCTGGGGGGAGCAATCTGCGAGACACAGACAGAGAGAGCAAAGACCAAGACACAATACCTTTTATGACCTGGTTTCTGGAACCATATTCTGGCACTTTCTCTCCTGCTTTATTCTGTTCTCTATAAGCAGGTCATCAAGTATAGCCCACACTCAGAAGAGGGGAAGATGAAGATTAGGCTCCACCTCCTGAAGGGAGGAGAGCTGAAAAATTTGTGCACATATTTTTTTTTAATTTTTATTTATTTTTTTAATTTCTTTTCAGTGTTCCAGAATTCATTGTTTATGTACCACACCCAGTGCTCCATGCAGTACGTGCCCTCCTTAATACCTACCACCAGGCTCACCTATCCCCCCACCCAGTGCACACATTTTAAACCACCACACTCACATCTGCCTGTACCCATTAGCTTTAGCGTTCTCCTTCTTGCTAATCCTGCCTGCCCGGGATCATATTTTATAGGCTCTTCTGCATCGAGAGGCAAGAGACACAATTCTACTGTCGCAGGTGCCTTGGAGTTTACCCAGTAAGACTCCACAAAGATGGAGGGAATCCAAGAACACAAGAAGAAGAAGGAGAAGGAGGAGGAGGAGGAGGAGGGGAGTTGCACAGCCATATTTTCTTACTAATTAGAAAAAATATATATAATAAAGGGGGTATTTTATTTCTGCTATTTCCTTTCTCAAAAAAAAAAAAAAAAAGCGAAGTATAATACCCAGACAGTAAAACAAAGCATGTTAAAAATTATTCTAAGAAGTTCAGACAACTTTTAAGTTGGAGCCCAACACAACGAACTCTTAAAGTTTGGGATGACTTTTCTTTCTTTGTTCGTATGATTTTTCATTATAGAAGGGGTAAGGGAGTGGAAGAGTCATGGGACAGAAGGAAAAAGACAACATTTTGAAAATAAAATCTCGGAGCTTTTTGTGGAACAAAGAGATTCGGATTTATTGATAAAGACCAAAGTTTAAAACATTGCCAAACAGGAACGTATTTGGTATTTGTTTTTAAGTCTCACATTATTTGCAGTTACTACTGAAATGTTGATAACGTTCTCAAGCACTAAGAAATTGATTCTCACACATTTACTTACAGCTTCTGGTAGTTTATGAGTTTCTGGTAAATACAATGTCTGTCTAGCCTCCAACTTTTACACATTTATTTGCCGGTCTAAGATAGAGATAATCACAGGCTTCGTTCTTTCCTTGTGACGGATGCATAAAACAGAAGTCACACAAACATAACAATCCAATCTATACATTTGTCAGTGTCTGCGTTCCCTCCATATGTTCACACATTGCCTGGTGTCACGCATCAGCAACTCTGATCACACTTAGGTGGAATCCCAATTTTGTTGCAAATGACAACCTCTGAGCGACTTTGAAAGGTCATTTCCTTCACATCCTATCTGAGATAGTCATCTCAGGCCCCCACATAAGTCATTGTTAAAAACCTAAAAAAAAAAAAAAAAGGAAAGACAAGTCTCCAACCTCTTTTAGTAAACCTTTTTTTTTTTTTTTTTTTTAAACAGTCTACACAGTAAGATTCTTATTTTTGATGTCTTGGAAACTGTTTACGGGAATGTTGGCATTTACCCATTCAGCTTCAGTAAATGCTTTCATAATGTGAATGGACATCCTCTAATTTGTCTTTGCGGTCCATTAAGATTTCTGCACATCGGATTTTATTAAAGAAAAGCCCACTTAAGGGTTTGATACATGCAATGCTCACACCAAGAGTGCCCAAAGCCTGGTGCGTGGTCCTCTGATGCCAGGCTCATAAAAGTCCTAAGTGACAACTTTGTCTTTTGTCACTACACCCTCTCTGATGACAGGAGGGTCATTCTGTGCCTCCATGTCTGTCTGTCTTTCATTGTTACGTGGAAATGGGGAGGCTAGTCTTCCGTTTTTCCTTGCCAAATGCCTAGGCAAAAGGTAATTTCAAATAGGCCAAAAGTAAGAGATCTCCCCACATTAACTCTTTCTATGAAACCCTTCCTCCCTCCTTCACTGTGCTTTCCAAAAGCAGCACCTGCATCTCTTCTTTGAGGATGCCCTCGACCTACCAGAAGGCCAGCTCCTGAGACTGTACATCTCACCCCCATGGGGCAACCACCAGCCAACAGCTATTAAACAAGAGAGAGAGGATGCCCAACTCCTTTGCTGCAGGTGGGGATATGCCAGTGTAACTTACCAGAGTTCCCAGGGACCTTACTAAAGACCTGACCTGAGGCTACAAGCTGGCTTGGCTTCCTCCCCTTCCCTGTCCTGCTCCCCAGCTCCCTCCCTAGTCCCCTCTGAGAGCCCTTCTTGAATAAAACATTCTCATCTCTGAGTCTGTTCCTGGGGAACAGAACCTAAGACACACCAAACTCAGAAACGGAATCATAAGAGCAATTTTCTCAAAATGAATAATATCTAGTAGGGGCCATCAAGAGTGTTCCAGTTAAGGGGAACCTGGGTGGCTCAGTGGGTTAAGTGTCTGCCTTCAGCTCAGGTCATGATCTCAGGGTCCTGCGATAAAGCCCCACGTCGGCGGGGGGGTGGTCTCTGCTCAGCAGGGAGCCTGCTTCCCCCTACCCCCAATATCTCTGCCTGCCTCTCTGCCTACTTGTGATCTCTGTCTGTCAAATAAATAAATAAAATCTTAAAAAAAAAAAATTCCAGTTAAGACAAGACTGCTTGCCCTTGAAGTCTAAAGGGGACAGTAGGAGAAATAATTAAAACTTGCTGAATGGCCAGGGATCTTCTGAGAACTGCTTGTACCTTGACTCCTCACCACTACAAAAGATGCCCAGATGGTTGAAAGGAAAGGAAAACAATCATTTGATATTTGTACCAGTCAAGATGCATACAGTTATGCTACAGTAACAACCAAGCCCCAATGGCCAAGAACAAAAAGAGCTTTCTCCCTCACACTACACATGGACACCATGGATTGTCACAGGACTCTGCTACTGAGGTCACTCAGGGACTCAAGCTGAGAAATGGACCATTCCAGCACTCATGTCCACATTCATCACTGCAGGGAAAGAGTAAATGCCAAAGCACACACTGGCCCTCAAATCTTCTGTCCTTACATGACACATACCACTTCTGCTCATATTTAATGATCTCAGGCAAGTCACATGTCTATGACTAACAGAAAGTAACAAGGAAGTGAATTGTACTCCCTGTCTGGAAGAATGAGAAACAAAATATTTATGAACAACTCTCAGGATTAATCACCACAATTGTCTTCAGCAGGCCCCTGAGAAATCAGTGTTGGCTATTTCTACAAAGCAAGCGGGACATATTTAATGACTGAGCTCCCAGGGTTTCTGTGAGATTTATTCATTCAACAAACATCTATTAATGTCTTCTCTAAACAAGAGATTGGCCACGTGCACTGGAATTAGTGGGGCTGTGTGAAAATCCCAGATCCACCACTTACCAGCAACACAAGCTCAAAGTATCCTTCTGACCCAGTTTCATTATCCAAAAAATGGGGACAATAATAGAATGGATCTTACAGAATTGATTAGATGACTGGAAAGGATAATGTAAGCTGTCCTCTTCATTATTATTCCAAAGATAAATGAGAGGTGGTACCTTCCCTGGAGAAGCTCACTCCAATTTAAGGGATGGGACATTTAACCCATTTCAGCTCTGTTGAAAGATATTTATTAAGAACCTACTAAGTGCAGGGCACTGAACTGAACACTGTAGTAAAGAATGAATGAGGCCGGGATGTCTGGGTGGCTCAATCAGTTAAGCATCCGACTCTTTGATTTCAGCTCAGGTCATTATCCTGGGATCCTGGGATCGAGCCCAACATCAGGCTCCAAGTTCATCAAGGAGTCTACTTGGGATTCTTTCTCTCCCTCTGCGCCTCCCCCTTCTTGCAAGCTCTTTCTCTCTCTCTCTCTCTCTCAAACAAATAAATAAATCTTTAAAGAAAAAGAATGAACAAGGCTCTGTCCCTATCTTTAAAAGTGGACAGTTCGTCGGGGAGCACAGAAACATAAGCACAAATGCCATATTCTTTGAGTAACAAGACAGAGTCTATGGGAATGCAAAAGAGGAGCACTTAGCTAAATCAAGGGTAAAGAGGCAGCCTTTTTAAGAAGACTTCTCCTGGTGTGCATTTTAAATGTGCAAAACCAGCGATGCTTCAATTCCAGGTTAGGAGAGAAAGCTTTCAAGCCCTAGGTCGCCTAGAATGCCTCACTGCCGCTATTGGCGTTTGGCAGGTGCAGCTGAGGCAGGAGCAATCCGGGCCACTCTGCTCCCATCCCGATTCAGACTCTCGCTCGTGCTATTCAACAGGACTACCAATCAAAACCCGAGAAGGGCTGCGCAAAGGGCAAACCTCCAGCGAAAGGCAACCCTCCACCGCCCTCCTGAGATCCCCGATTCTTCTCACAAAGTGAATTGGGATAAACAGATGAAATGTCTCAAGACAGCCACTGGCCCCTGTGTCGCAGGCATTCCCTGAGCAATTCCACACAGATCCACGACACTTTGAGCCATACTGAGGGAGAGATTTTTTAAAAATCCCTTTCCATGATTCACCGGCTCTCAGGAACATGAAACCTCTGCCTGCATTGAAATGAACATTGGCACCTTCCGGTTGCATCCATTTCTTATCTCTTAACCCCAGAAAGAAGGACTGAAGTTTTCCCAATGTCTATCATCAGGCGCAATGAGACTAAGATCAACAGACCGGACACCTCAGAGAGAAATGAGGCATATTTCTCCATATTGAAAACAGAATACAGGGGCTCCTGGGTGTCTCAGTGGGTTAGGCCTCTGCCTTCGGCTCAGGTCGTGGTCTCAGGGTCCTGGGATCAAGCCCCACATCGGGCTCTCTGCTCAGCAGGGAGCCTGCTTCCCTTCCTCTCTCTCTCTCTCTGCCTGCCTCTCTGCCTACTTGTGATCTCTGTCTGTCAAATAAATAAATAAAATCTTTAAAAAAACAACACACAGAATACACATATTAATATAAACATGAAGCCGGAGGACCCTGTTTTTATTTATAATCCACTTGAAAAAGATGGTTTCTATGGCAGCAGAAAATACGAGGGTTTTTTTTTTTTTTCAAAGGAGCTACTGGATTTACAAAGATTCGCCTACCCCATTAGAAGTCTTTCTTCTTCTTTGATGATATGCCAGAGCTGATGGATTTGGGATGCTTTCAGTCGCAATGCTTGTTCTACAGTGTTCAAAAAAAGACATGGAAGGGGCTTTCGCTTTCTTCTCCACCACTGGGTTTCTTCCTAGGCCATCTGCCTGTGGGCTTGTAGACATCCATAGGGAAGGGAAGGAGCAACGGTTAATTAATTCCATTAGAGGAAGAAACAGGGGTGTGTGTGTGAGAGAGGGGGAGGCACCAAGCTGCCACTGATGTTGGGAAAGGACAACGTTTAAGAACTTCAGTCAGGAGACCTGCTGATCGGCTGATAAAACAAACAGCAGCATGAATGATCATTATTCCTGTAACCAAAGAAGGAAACATTGAATCAATCTTTTCATTACCCATAATTGTGGCCAGTGGACACAGTGTCCATCAGAGGCTAGAAACACTTGAGTTCTTACATGCAGGTGTGAGGCCCAGGCTCTGCTTCAGCCAGCAGGTGGCCATAGTCAACAAGAGCCCACGAGCGGAGGAACAGCATCCTAGGGGTGTTGGAGGTTGGGGGGGCGGGTCTCTGCTGTAGGGGAAAGGCGGCTTTGAGGGAGGTGGAAGAGGATGAGGACATGAAGGAAAGAAAAGTACATTCCCAAAAGAAAAAATGAGAATGGCACAAGGATGTAGAGACTGGTCTGTGCCACTGCCTAGCCTCATCTCGCTCACACTCACCTGCCTGCTGCACGTCCCCAACTACATGTCCTCCAGCCACTCAGGCTTACTGCCAAACAGAGCCCTCCAGGCCTCCTGCGACACCAGCTTTTCCTGTGCATTCAGCTCAAGAGGTGGCACCAGCATCCATATGGCACTGGAGTCGGAAACCCAGAAGTCACCCCAGACTCTGGCCTTGGCCCTCTTCCTCCCCATCACCAGTTCCCCAGTCTGCACTCTCTTAATGAATCATGGCCTCCATCCCCTGGCCCCTCTCACTGCTCCCTGCCCAGCATCCTTCCCTTCCATCCTTCTCCACACATTGTCAGAGTGCTTTTTCTACATACAGAGACAGGCACATTGCAAGTTACACTCGTACTGAAAATCCTCAATTGGGACCCATAGCTCTT
This sequence comes from Enhydra lutris kenyoni, assembly GCF_002288905.1. Taxonomy (NCBI): domain Eukaryota; kingdom Metazoa; phylum Chordata; class Mammalia; order Carnivora; family Mustelidae; genus Enhydra; species Enhydra lutris. The sequence continues at coordinate 102,159,777 of NW_019154085.1, forward strand.
GGTATTGTTTGAAAGCTTGAACTTCGGGTGCCTGAGTGGCTCAGTTGGTTGAACATTTGTCTTAGGCTCAGGTCATGATCTCAGGGTCCTAGGATTGAGTCCTGCACTGGGCTCCCAACTCCCTGCTCAGGAGGGAGTCTGCTTGTCCCTCTCCCTCTGCCCCTCCCCCTGTTCATGCTCTTTCGTACATGTTCTCTCTCTCAAATAATTTTTTTTAAATATTAAAAAAAAAAAAAGCTTGAACTTTGTGACCAACACTGTCATGGTACACTCTCTGCACGGCTCTCCACCTCACTTCTCAGCGACTACCTCTGCCCCTCTGTCTGTAACCATCCGTCCCTTTGCACAGTGACTGCTTAGCATTGCCTTGAACACAGGGGCTACCTTTGTACAACCGACCGACCTACCTGCCCGTGTCTGCTGGGTTTGTAACAGCCGCAGGGGGACAGACGAGCCACGCTGGGGCATCGGGCATGTTTACGTGACACCTGCTGAGAGAACGGAGAGGCGGGGTCTTTGGGCCGCTGAGACCACAAGCTATGAACGACGGCCACACATGCATGGTTGTATTTGGCTACCTTCCTCTGGCACTTGGCATATTTCACTTCGTCAGAGGGAACTGAGTTGAACACGAGCCCTCAGGTATCCCCGCTAACATAACAGCCATGTGTCCAACGTGTATAGTGTGTGTGTGTGTGTGTGTGTGTGTGTGTGTGTGAGCTCACTTCAGCCTCACAGCTACTCTGTGGGTAGGTGTTATTATCTCCATTCTTCGGATGAGAAAGGTGCTCTAAAATATGGAAAAGGGGGCGCCTAGACTGCTCAGTTAGTTAAGCATCGGTCTTTGGCTCAGGTCATGATCTCAGGGTGTTGGAATCAAGTCCTGAGTTGGGCTCTCTGCTCAGCAGGGAATCTACTTGTCCCTCTGCCCCTCCACCCACTCAGCCTCTCTCTCGATCTCTTCTTTAAATAAATAAATACATAAAATCTTCTTAAAAAAATAAAATAAAATATGGAAAGGAAGCAAGAGTGGTCCCTTTTCTCTAGAGGCAGGCTCATCGTGTCCCAAGGAGAGAAATTCAACCCTAGACCAAGGCTTCCTGTTTGCCTTCTCTTTCCTCAATTTAAAAGTTACAATGAATTGGCCTCTGGCATGGGTCAGGCCTGTCCAGGAGTAAATAATCATAACTTGGTGAGAGCTTCAGAAGGGGAGAGCTGCCTAAAATCTCTCACTCCAACCAGGACACCTGTACTAACAAATAAAGACAAACTCTTTGCCCTTTGACAGAACAATTTCAGTATGCAAACACACGCAGGCACACACAAACAAGGCTTCTTTACAGACTTATCCAAATAAAAAATAATGAGTAGAAATGATCTAGCTGTATATCTAGAGAGGACTTTAAATTAAACCAGCTATTTTTTTAAAAGGAAAAGCTGCATATTGACATAGAAGCATATTCAAGATATATTATTAAGTAGAAGACAAAAAGGCAAGTTGCAGAAGAATAGCATATTAGTATAACACCTTTGAGTAAAAAGAAGGAAAAAATGAGAATATATGTGAGTATTTGTACATGCATAAAGAAACGGATCACAGTGGATCCCTATAGGAGGGTGGGATGAGAATTGGGTGCTCCAGTTCTGTTCCAGTCCAAGATGGCGCCATAGGAAGACCCCAAACTCATCTCCCCCAGAGAACACACAAAATTACACCTATTCACAGAACAATTCCTCCCTGAAGAAGAACAGGGTGCTCACTAAGGAATAGGCATGAGCAGGAACTTTCTCTTTTCACCTTTTAAAATACTGTAAGCTATGCAAATGTATTACGTATTCAAAAATTAAATTAAAAAGAAAAATCTCTCCGGTCTGTTCACCCCTCACAGTTTAAAACCCGATTTCACATGTGTCACCTCATTGGATTCTCACAATCCTACAAATTGTTATTATTCCCGCTTCACAGATAAGGAAACTAGGCTTGGAGTCATTAAGTGACCTGGGAGGGGATCACTAGTAAAAGCCATAAAGACGGGGCGACCACCAGAACCTGCCCTGCAGTTCCTCTGCCCAACAGCCCACGACATGAGACAGGGATGCGGGAGCTGGGGCACAGGGGGAGCTCACTGGATTTCATTTAGGGAAAGAATGGAACCATCTTGTCCCCCCACAATCCCACCCCGTGAAGGACGCCAGAAATGTCTAACCTTGAACTTAAAAAGGAATCCTGTCTCGCAATGCAAATACCTCTGAGAGGCGTAACGCACACTGTGCTTCCGTTTCAAGTGTGGGAAACTAACTCGTAACTGACTCCGGGTCCCTTAAGTGATATCGGCGTCATCATCTGCAAGACACATTCGAGGAAAAAAAAAAGCTTTGTTCCCTCTCTTCTGCTACCTTGCAGACATCCTATAACAAGGCCACCCCTTCCTGGTCCCTGGCAATGACGGGGGCAGATCAGATTCCACAGCTTTTCTGTCTTTTTCCCATGTTCATCAACAGTGTCATTTTCAGGCATAAACGTTTAATTCCCGGTCCAATCTGCTAGAGTCGGGACTGTAATCTCTCAGCCCTCCTTAAGCTCTGGCCTCACGCTTGGCTCAGGGCAGAACCACAAACTTACAGACAGCAATGGGAGGGTCCGATGGTGGGGGACCACCTTCCAGACACCTTTTACACCCCTTCCCTCCCTGGTTCTCCTGGTCAGCACAGCAAAGAAGGACAAAGAGTAAAGCAGCAAAGGGCAGCAAAGGGCCACGTGGCAAAGAGCCAAAGGTAGCTCTTCTTTGTGAGGGAGTCTCGAGGATGCCCTGATGACCCCCTCATGGGTACCTCCAAGAAGCACCATCCCATGACCCAGGTGACCCTGGCTAGCCCCATCTGCCTCTCAGCTCCTATTCCAGCTAGCCTCCCCACAAGGTGTGATTCTGTTGGGTGTCCTGGTCCAAGCAGGCAGCCCCGTAAGGTAGAGGAAGTCCGGGAAGGCTCTAGCCTAGCCACTGGCCACAAGGTCCAAAGGGTGCCCTGAAACCATGACTCGCCCCATGGAGCCCTCTCTCCTCACCCTGCTGACTACAGCTGCAACCAGCCTCTATCTTTATCACCTACACTTACACAAATCCTAAGAGATGCCTCAGGTTCTCCTGAGGATGCTTCTGTGACCTCACTTTGTAATAGCAAGGGGAAGGCCTATGACATCCTACACGCTGGATGCATCTAAAGGGGTTTATCTTGAAGCCCTCCTCCTGTGACTTCGCAGGCAGGGGGTACAGGGGTTGGGAAGCCTCACATCCACAAATGCCCATGACCCACAAATCCTTCCCTCTCCAAAACTAGTTACCTCTTTTCTTAAAATGATGTCATTAGGACATCACCATCCTCCTGCCCTCGATGAATTAATTAGCCTGGATATCGAGCACTAACAGTGTTGTCATCAAAAAAGAGCAAAAAGCAGACATTGTGGGGCTCTTGATGAAAGAACACAGCGTCACCCACAGTCTTTCCAAAGGGGTCAAAGCCATATCTGATCAAGCCTCTGGACGGAGCTGCACCCTTGCAGAAGACACAGGGGACAAAGGAGCATACTGAACTGTGCCTTGAAGGTGCCATCAACACCTTCCGTACTGCGATATGGACCTACAGGTCTGCAAGCCCCACAGATAAGCGGCGAGCAAAAGAAAGGGATGGAGAGGAAAACTACACATTAAGAGACATAAAAGACATATTAAATTTTAATGTGCAAGACTAAACCACGGTGTCCGGAGATGCACACTTAGCTGATAAAACCCTAAGAAGTGTAAGCCCCTAATTACAATTATAGAGTTAGGCTCTCTGTAGAAGCAGGGGACAGCTTCGAGACGGGTCATACGGAGGACTTCTGGGGTAGCTAGCAAAGTCCTATTGCTCAATCTGGATGCTGTTTAAATGGGTGTTTAGACCCTATGTCTTATTCCTTATTATACCTCATAATAATTTGCTAAGCTAAAAGTTTGGGGCCTCTGGATCTGTGTTGTTTTGATTTTGTCTTTACATTCCTCAGCGCTCACCACATTAGTGCGCTCTTCCTCCCTTTCACCTAAAGTAAAACACCTGTGTGCTTTATTTTAAAATGAAAAGTAGGCCGCAAAAAGGAGAAAAGAAATATTATATAGGAAACAAATCTGGAAAGAAAGAAAAGTTCCTCTCCCTTTTGTGGTAGAGAGAATAATGACCCCAAAGATATTCACATCATAACACCCAGAACCCCTGACTTGGTTCCTTTACATACCCTAAGAGATGAGTTACGGGTCTTGTCAGAGGGAGATTATCCTTGATTATTTGGGTGGATCTGCTGTAATCAATGGTCCTCCTAAGTGAAAGGGGAAGGCCATAAAACCAGAGTCACATGAGGTGTTATGACAAAAGCAGAGGCCGGAATGATGTGGTTGTTGACTTTAAAGATGGAAGGAGTCACGACCCAAGGATTATGGGCAGAATGCGGAAGCGGAAACGGATTCTCTTTTAGAGCCTCAGGAAGGAACATGGCCAGCCTGACACCGTGACTGGGACCCAAAGAGACCTATTTGGGAATAGGAGACCAATGTGCAAATTTAGTGTAAGAAGCCAGGACTGCCATTTTTACCAAGGCGAGAAGTGGTGGGAGGGCTCAAGTTCACAAAACCAGTTTGGCTTTGCAGAGCGTTTGCCAAGTATCAATTCTCAGCACTGGTCTTCAGACCAAACTCTCCAATACCAAGAGAAGTCTCACCAAAGTGCATTTTTCATTCTGCCAAAGGAAGTTCTTGGGAGGACAGCATTAGGAAGCTCAGAGTGCAGGGACCACTCTGGAACCTGGGCTGGTCACAGAGAGAACCAAGAAAACCTCAGTGCCCCAAAGAGCAGGAACATTCCGCTCAATGTGAGGCCCCTGAGGTCAATTTATCCTCCCTGCTGAGTCTCCTCAAAGGAAGAGGAAGGACTGGAGTTTCCAACGCCCATGGTGGGAGCCAGGCACCTGTTCACTGTCACACCAACACCAGGGAGAGGGAGGGGCTGGCAGGTGGATGCCGGGTGCCCCCAAACTGGCAGGTGTTTGCCACTACCTCTCTATTAGCATGGTACACTTGTTAATGAGCTCCTTCCCAAAGCAGCAATGGTGGAGACTAGCTCCTTCTGCTGAGAATAAGTGGACCCAGCCAGGGTTTCCAGGAGAGGGAACCTGAGTAGACCATCAAGGTGAGGGGAATGGAAACCCCAGGAAAGACACAACAGAGGGAAAGCAGGTCCCCCAGCCTCTCCTGTTCACTCAGGGTTAGTCTACATAGAGCTCATACCCTTTAGTTGGGTTTTGTAACAATTCAACCCAACAATGTAAGTTTCTGGTCCAGATTTTGGTTTGTTTTGTTTTTTTTAGAAAAGCAACCTCCTTCATTTATTAATTATATTAATACAATGAAAATAGATGGGGCTGCTTCTCTTTCCTAAGTAGTAGGCTATTATCTTTTCACTGCCTCCTGTGAGCTCTTGCTCCTAGTCTTTTGCATTACCATCTAGAAAAACTAAATGATGTATTTTAATACCACCGTAGGCGCAGCTTGACCTTTAAATCACATTATTTAAATATTAATGACATAGCAGGAAAGCAGCCTACTGACAGGTGTTATACAAGTCAGACCAAACAGGACACTAAATCTGCGAGCGCCTTTGAAACTCCCATCAGAGATAATGAGGTATAGGCATGTATTTCCACACACTGTCCAGCACCAGCTCGCTCCACATCCTGTCAGAATAAATTAACTGAGTGTTGTGTTTGAAGGGAAAGAAATCATCGCTCTGCCTTCAAAATGCCATTTAATGACTTCTGCAGCCCCGCTCGAGGATAACAGGAAAGGGCCTATTTGTTTCTTGGACTTGAAGTGAATGCCACGTTCTTCAAAGCATTGGATTTCACACTGACGGATGTGACCCATGGCCTTGCTTCCCAGGAGGCCTCAAGTGGATGCTCGGGTCTGTCCACGTCCTCGTCCCGGCTGGCTTGACATTCCCAGCTGCTCCTGAGTCGCTGTATGCCCTCGCGGATCCTTTGCCTGGAACCTGAGCCAGCCACAGACACTTGTTCTCTCCAAGGCACCTCATGAGCTGAGGATGCCACAGCTCTCTCCCTGTCCCCCAGACCCAGATTTTCTCAACCTTGGCCCAATGGCCATTTGGAGCTGGACAGTTCTTTGTTGTAAGGTGCTGTCCTGGGCACTGTAGGATATTTAGCAGTTTCTCTGGCTTCTATCCACTAGATACCAGTAGGAATTCCCCAGATGTGATAACCCTAAAGATCTCCAGACACCACATGTCCCTGGTGAAGAACCTCTGGCTTGGACAGATACATTAATTATCTACCTCGGTGTCCCCGTGTTGTTCTACAGCTGTTCAAAAATCCTCACTTCAGAATACTGGACAATTCACCTGCTGATTAAAGTTAACATATTCTTCACGGTGCTCTAGACCAGCAAAGGAGTATCAAGTTCATGAGGGAATGTGAGAAGCCAGGACAATGACTGAGTCACTCACCGGAGTCTGAAATAAGAGAAGGAGTCCCTGAATTCTAGGGGAGTTCTTTTTCTGACCATGCTGGATCTTACATGCTATACTTCTGACACCCACTTAAACTTGGGGTCTGAGTCTTCGTAGTCTACAGATATTTGTTGATAATGGAAGGCCATGCAATGAGCCATGGTATAGACAATCTGGCTGCCATAGTTTCCTATTTGGTTTGGATTCAGTTCGATTATTTTCCAACATTTGTAACTGTGCTGGGATTTTTAACAGCACTCAGAATAACCCAAAATATTGTATAAAGGTCCCATCCTTCTGAAGTGTATGTCCTGAGAATTTAAGCTACCAGGAAATGAGAGGATACCGAGAGAAGCCCTAAATGGAGACACTAGCCCCACCCCATGGACCAACCAGAGACTGACAGCTTGAGTGCCCATCAGGTACCCTGATGTCTGCAGAAGGGCGCTTTTCCGTTCATGCCATTTCCTTGTCACTGTATTTCTGAAGATCTGCTGATGGCTACAGTTTATATACTTGGAGTCTAGTTTACAATTTTGGCTAGCCACCGGTTGATTTTACGCAGAGTGCCATTTCACCAAACGCCTGGTATGTTTGATAAATGGAAATGTGTGTGACTCAAATCTCTCAGCGCGGGTGAGAATAAATGTGGTTTGAATATCTCAGTGGGACCCCCTTGTCAATCAACATATGCTCACATACAGCTTCACACAATCTAAACCTCAAGCGAGGTCTCTTTCTCAAAGTGTGGTCCCCGAGGCCCACGGCCCCAGCAGCAACTGGGAGCTTGCTAGAAATGAAGATCCTCGGGCCCTACCCAAGGCCTACTGAAGCAGGGACTCTGTTGGGGCCCAGAAATCTATTTAACAAGAGCTGATGCAGCTAAAGTTTGAGACCCACTGACCGAGAAAATGAGTTTCAGTGAGAAATTAAACCAAAGCCTAATTCATGAAATTGCTCATTTTCTCTGCTACTCCCAGAACTTAATCCAGCGCCCTTTGTGTGCAGTGTTACTCACATTATCACGCTGACAATATTGTCTGTAGGTGGATTAGAAAAACAATACATAATCAGCAGAATCCTAGTCTCCCTTTCTCCCTGGGAAGTCCTGAACTGCATATGGATCTGGCCGACTTCCACGGAATCGAAGGAATCCAGAATCCCGAGCAACTTGGCACCTTTCTCTTTATCCTTCATACATATGCATTATTAGAGAACATATGTTGTTTAATCAAAAGATAACATTACACTGGGTAACGTTCATGAGCACTGGCAAATATTTCACTTACAAGCTGTCATACTTAATTATCTGGAAAAATATAAATATTCACATTTGGCCAAATTCCTCCTTCCTCCTCCCTCGGTGTCTTTTCTGCAAACAGCAGCCCCGGCCAGGTGTCTCATGGCTTACCTGCATAAAGCTCATAAAATACAGACCCCACTGGTTAAAAAAAAGAAAGAAAAAAAAAGTCTATTTCTAGTTGGCGATACAACACTATGAACTAATATGGGAAGTAAGGCAATGGCACACAGGGGAGGCCGAGGGATTTTTAACAGAGAGACATATAAGAGACCACATCAAACTGGCGTCAAGCGTAAGCATCCCAAGAAGCAGTGGACATTCGGTACGGGAAGATTCTCCAGTCAGACTGGCTGGTGGGGTCAGATCCCGGCTCCGCCCCTCAGTCATTCTCCTTATAAAATGGAGATCGTGGCTCCTCGTAGAGCTGTTGCAGGTTATATGAGATAATCCAAGTAAAGCCCTGAGCTTAGAGTCTGGCATATAATAAATGCTCTGACCAGTTCAGCTATTTCACGACAGTTTGTTATTGCCCAAAAATTCATTTCTGAAGTAGCCTATGCAATATCGTTAGACAGCTGAGTTGAGCACTCAACTCAGATGTCTAACGATACTGCATAGGGGTCTGGGCATCCCCTGTGCCTGGCACAGAGTACGTACCTGTCCCAAGACTATTTTGAGGGGGGCACCTGGTGGCTCAGTTGGTTAAGCCTCCAATTCCTGATTTCTGCCCAGGTCGTGATCTCAGGGTCCTGGGGTGAGCCCCACCTTGGGCTCCAAGCTCAGTGGGGTGTCTGCTGGTGGATTCTCTTCCTCTGCCCCTACCTCTCTCTCTCCTAGAATAAAGAAATAAATCTTTAAAAAGAAAAAAGAATATTTTAAGCACTTACTATGTGCCAGGCCCTGTTGTAAGAGTGTCATGTAATTTTAATTACTTAATTCTCAGAATCATTATACTGTGAAAATGAAGCATAGTAGTTAAGCAATTTAGCCAAGTTACACAGCTAGTGAAAATTTAAACCTGGTTTAGCACCACAGAGCCCACACCTAATAGCTAGGCTCTGTGGCCTCTTTTATAAATATTTAAACATTAAATATTAGCAAATTTTTTTGGTTAGGTGAACTCTTAAAATGCAAATATACCTAAGTCAGGCATTAACATCTTAGCAAAAACCATAGCACTAACATCCAACATTAGGGGCTTGGAAGATAGAAAGTAACTGGTCAGGGATCCAGGCAAATTTTATTGTGCGTAAAGAAGAAAGTGTAAAGCAGGGAGCTCTTGGGTAGACCAGAAGAAATGAAGACCTGGGAATCAGACTGAGTTGAACTAGTTTCAAATTTCTGAGCCTCGGTTTCCTTTTTTTTAATTTTTTAAATTTTTTTAAAGATTTTATTTATTTATTTTTCAGAGAGAGAGAACAAGCAAGGGAAACAGCTGGCAAAGGGAGAAGCAGACTGTCTGCTGAGCAGGGAGCCTAATATGAGACTCGATCCCAGGACTCTGGGATCATGATCTGAGCCGAAGGCAGATGCTTAACCGACTGAGTCACCCAGGGGTCCCTCCTTTTTTTTTTTTTAATTGGATTTAAGGATGCCTGCCTCAAGGCCTTGAATGTCAAGTGCGGAGGTTCTACAGTGTCTAGCACATCATAGCCACTCCATTAATGTTGGTTCCCCAAAAGGTGTCCTTTCCAAAGAAGGTGACCTTGGATCCACAGTGCCACAATGGTGATCAGGGACATGTGGAAGACTTGAACTGTCTGCCTCCACCATGGGGGGTGGGAGGGAGGCGGTCATAACAGCTGGGAAAGGAGTGAAGGATATAAAAACTATGCTTTACTCAGGGTCAGCCTATTGGGGAAATTCATAATCCGGATTAATGCAGAGTAAGGGCTAAATTCATGAGAGCAGCAGATCACCGTTTCTCAAAACCAACTGGAAAAAAAGGAAGCTATTTTGAAAAGTGAAGAACTGGATGGTGTTATTTAGGGAAGGACTGGAGCTGGAAGAATTGTCCTCTAGCCTTCCATAGACACAAGAAATAACTCTTTAGCAGTAAAGATTGTCAACAAGAGTTTCTCCATAGAAAGCCACGAAAATATATGTCAAGATAGCAGTTTGTTCATGTACTAGTATAACGTATAGCAGGCCTAGGCAGGAATAAGTCTTGTTAAGATAGAATCCTGCAGGAAGTTGCTTATCGGCTGTCTGGACACCAAAATCATGAACTATAAAAAATCAGGTACAGTCTACCTAATCAAGGCGCCTGGATATAGCCACATATATAATGCCTAGAGATCCTCATTGACAAATAATATTACAAAGACCATAAAAGAATTTGTTGAATGACGGATCCTACACTCTATAGTGAAAACAAATACAATTTACTATACACACAAATATCTAATAGACCACAAAGAAGAACGGGTTCTGCTACCCATTCCCATTTCACTCTTACCGAGAAACTCATAATGACTCTAGGACACAGTAGTCAATCAATAATAATTAGTTGGCAAATAGTTAACAAAACTAATGTCTAAAGGAATTATTCTGATCTGGATTATATTCCTTCAGGTCCTAGGGATCCTTCTGTGAATCCCACACAGACCCACCTATCCCCTCTGTGTAGGGGTTGACCTCTTGCTCTGGTTCCTTTTGAGGAATCATGAGGCACTCTGAGAATTTGTTCAGCCATGTTCAAAATTACCAACTCTCATCTCACACATCTGCAAACATTTAGCAGCCTCCCTTGCTTGTTCGCTCATCTCAGGAATAGCTGTACAATAGAGCAGCTCTCTGTCTTTCTAAACTACATGATCTTCATTCTTCTTAGAAGCTGCATTTTGTCTGAGTTGTGAGCTTCTCCGCAGGCAGTGATAATGAGATGGGCACTTTCTATTTGGAATCCATCATGAAGCTGATGTTCCAATGCTGAGGACCATGATAATTCCTGTGTGGCACCATCTGATATCCTCCCTCTCCCAACCAGAAATGGTACTGAGGTATCTTCCTCAATCACCACTCCACACTCGAAACTGTCAAGAACCTGTGGGTTATCAGACACACTTTACAGACCCACTGCCCTAAGTAGAACCTGGATCTAGGGGAGGCAAACTAAAGAAATAGAAGTGAACCTTGTTTTGGTTTAGGGATAGACAGACTCTTCCTGCAAGTAAGCACATACCCACTCATGAAGGAAACAGTACAAAAGAACATGTCAACAAGAGCAAATTATTATGGTATACCCCGGGGACACCTAATCAGAGACAACTGACCAAAGAATCAACTAGATCAACAATAGAAGATTTCATGGGAAATGTGAACTTTGAGTCCAGTGACAAAGTAAGTGGAGAAAAGGAATTGGAAGAGAAGATTTGGGAGAAAAATAGACATTAAAAAGTTTAAATGCATGGAACTGATGAGCCAAATGAGCTAGGTGGTAGCCTTCCTCCTGTCATTCAGCAATACAAAGTTGACAAAGAGATTCAAATTACTCTTACCATATGAAAACAACTTTACCTCAGAAAAAGCTTGGAGTCCACGCTGACCTTTAGAAAACTCTCCTTTCTCCAGTAAACTTCTCTGGGAATCCTAGACCAAGATGGTGACGATAGAGGCTCTTGAATTTCTCTCTCGTCACAGATGCACCAAATGTGCAGCTAGCTACACACAGAGCTTAAATCCAGAGAGGAATCCAGAAATTGTTCTCAGAGAGAAGTCCAGAAACTAGCTCAGTTTCTCCTATACATTGAGCAAATGAGAAAATACCCACATAAAATCAGGTAGGAAAGGCAAAGACACACCCCATCATAAACCATACCCCCCAGCACAGTGCTACACAGTAGAGAGGGAACATCTCATGCTCAGCTAGCTCCTTCCTGATAACCAAAGTGTTTGGACCCACATCTGGTGCCCTAGCTTTTGCAGCCTCCACAGGAGGGACAGACCCCCAGATCAACTGACTCTGAGAACCAACAGAGCTTGCATTTCTAAGTCTCACAGGAATGTACTGGAGGAGAGGCAGTTGTTAATAGGCAAATACATAAGCACTCACTGCAGCTATCCCCAGGGCCTAGTGCAGAGAAAAGAAGCAAAAACACCCATCTAGCAGTCTCTCCTGGAAGAGGTTTGACTGCATACTCTACAATCTGCTGCCTGAGTGCTCAGCTTCTAATTAGTACGTGGCTAGGTGCTGACTTCCTCTGGAGCTGATGGATATTTCTCCTGCCTTCTGCTTCTAGTTCATTCCAACAATAAGATCAAATCACCAGTATCTCCCTGGAAGGAGACTGTCCACACATCTAGTGCCCCAGCAAGTCAAGGGTTAGGTCCCCAAGTCTCCTAACTCTAATAGCCAGTGGAATTTGCATGCATGAGTTCCAAAGGACTATAGCAAACAAAGAAGCAGTTTTAAATGTGTGCAAGTGTTCAATAAATGGTGCTGGGAAAATCACATAGCCACGTGCAAACGGATGCAACTGGACCCCATCTTACACTGTACACAAAAATCAATTCAAAATGGATTAAACACTTGAACATAGGACCTGAAACCATAAAACTCCTAGAAGAAAACATAAGAGGTAAACTCCTTAATATTGGTCTTGGTAATTTTTTTTTTGGATTTGACACCAAAAGCAAAGGAACAAGAGTACAAATAAACAAGTGGGACTACATTGCACTGAAAAGCTTCTGTCCAGCAAAGGAAAACATCAACAAAATGAAAAGGCAACCTACTGAACAGAAGATATGTACAAACCACATACCCAATGAGGGGTTAATATCTGAAATATACAAGGAACTCATATAACTCAATAGCAAAAATCCAAATAACCCAATTAGAAAATTGGCAAAGGAACTGACTAGACATTTTTCTAGAGAAAATGCATGAATTTCCAACAGGAACAGGAAAAGGGGTTCAACATCATTAATCATCAGGGAAGGGCAAATCAAAGTCACAATGAGATATCACTTAACATCTGTTAGGATGCCTATTACCAAAAAGACAAGAGATAACAAATGTTGGCTGGCGAGGATGTGGAGAAAAAAGAACCCTTGTGCACTGTTAGTGGAAATGTAAACGTGCAGCGACTATGGAAAACATTATAGAGGTTCCTTGGGAAATTAAACATGGAAGTACCCTGTGATCCAGTGATCTCACTTCTGGGTATGGATTTAAGGAAAATGAAATCATTATTTTTCTTTTGAGAGAGAGAGAGAAAGAGAGAGCTTATGCAGGGAGGGGCAGAGGGCAAGGGAGGGAGGGAATCTCAAGCAGGCTACACAACCAGCAGGGAGCCTGATGTGGGCTTGAACTCACAAGCCTGAGATCATGACCTGAGCCAAAATCCAGAGTCAGATGCTTTACCAACTGAGCCACGCAGGTGCCCCTAAAATCACTATCTTGAAAAGACATCTGTACTGCCATGTTTGTTGCAGTATTATTCACAATAGGCAGAGTATAGAAACCAACTATATGTCCACCAATAGATGAATGCATAACCAAAGTGTGAAAAAAAGAAAGTGTGATATGTGTGTGTTATATGTATACTATATATATAATTATATATATATTTATTTGTATATACATGTTTGTGTGTGTATATATATATATATATATATATATATATATATACATATACATATCTTATTCACATATAGTGAACACTAACCCATTTTAGAAAAGAAGAAAATCCTGCTATTGGCAACAAGATGCATGAGCCTGGAAAGCATTATGTTATATAGAACATCCCAGAGATATACAGAGACAGGGATTTCTGCACCGTATCTCTTAAATATAAAAACAAACAAACAAAGTTAAACTCACAGAAACAGAGAACAGAATGGTAGTTGTCAGGGGCTGGAGAGTGGGGGAAGTGGAGAGAGGCTGGTTAGGGGGTACAAATGTTGTTGAGTTACAAAATGAGTAAGTTCTGAGGATCTAATGTACAACATGAGGACCACAGTGGTAACACTGCATTGTATACTGAAATTTACTAAGAGAGGAGAACTTAACTGTTCTCTCTCACACACAAACACACACATGTGTGCACACGCACACACAAAGAAAATACCAGAGGCGATGCATGTGTTAATTAACTTGATGGCAGGAATCTTTTTACAATGTATATGTGTACCAAATCATCCTATTAATACTTCAAATATATGACAACTTCATTTGTCAATTTGACCTCAATAAAACTGAAAAAAATGATAAAAATTTCAAAAACAAACTGGAAAGAAGAAAACAACAACAAAAACCTGTCTGGTAAGCAGAGAAGATCCAGCAATGTCTAAAAGTCTGGTCCAACTTGTTCACACTGACTAAACATAGCTCTGGTTTTATGTCGTCCAGCCTCATGGGGAGAAGTTTCAAGAATGCAGGTCAGGCTATTGCATTATTCCAAAGCTCATTTAACCTCACACTTACATCAAGCCAGACAAGCTGGAGACATGGAGTACTAGGAAAGTTAGAAAGTACGTGTCTTCTGTCAGCATGACCTGGAACTGAATGACCCACTGTTGGCAGACCACTTGACTTCTACAGGCCTTGGTTCCTTACTACGTGAATGAGAAGGATTCAGTTGGATCAGTGGTTGGTAAACTACGGCCTGTGTGCCCACCACACATTTTTGTAAGTAAAGTTTTATTAGAACAAGCCACATCCATTCATTTACATACTGTATACAGCTGCTTTCTAATGTTTATAAATAATAGTTTAAGTCAGTACTATTAGTGGCTGCAAACTGTAGATTATTTGACCCAGCCAGGAAGAAGAAGGAGAAGGAGAAGGAGAAGAAGGAGCAGGAGAAGAAGAAGAAGAAGAAGAAGAAGAAGAAGAAGAAGAAGAAGAAGAAGA
>NW_019154085.1:102174491-102196990 GCF_002288905.1 Enhydra lutris kenyoni
GGAAGAAGAGAAAGAAGGAGGAGGAGGAGGAGGAGGGAAGGAGAAGGGGAGGAAGAAGGGGAGGAGGAAGGGGAGGAGGAGGATGGGGATTAGGAGGAGGGGGAGGAGGCGGAGGAGGAGGAGTTGTTATTGTTTATATAAGCTAAAAAGTGTATAGGTAAAATTAAGTTAATTTGGGGCCTAGTTCAGAGCCCCAACATTATGGACAGAAAAACTGTAACCCCTTTAAATGTTAAATATGTTAAAACCCTATGCTTTAATATGATGGTACAGGAGGCAGAGCCTTTGGGAGGTAATCAGGATTAAGTGGGGTCGTGAAAGTAGACCTCAGGAGGATTAGTGCTCCTGTAAGGGCCAGGAGAGTGTTTGCTTCCTCTCTGCTCTCTAACGGGTGAAGATGCAACAATATGATCATCCATAAGCCAGGAAGCAATTTCTCATCAGACACTGGATCTGCCAGCACTTTGATCTTTGACTTCCCAGCCTCCAGAGCTATGAGAAATAGATGTCTGTTGTTTAAGCCATCAAGTCTGTGGTAATTTGTTACAGCAGCCCAAGCAGACTAAGACAACCGATAGTATCATCAGAAATCAGCCCTCAACTCAGGGTTCTCTTTGACGGCTTCATCCTCAGGACCCTCCGGATTGGGCCCAGCCTCCTATATTCCCATTGATGTAATATGAAGAAGTCCAGAGGAGGAGAAAGAGACTCCGTTTCCCATAAAACTGTACCCACCATCACTGAATAAGGTCTTATTGAACCCAGTGGACCTGACTTGGATCTTGGACCTATTCCTAAATCAGTCACTACAGCCAGAAAGATAGAATGCACTGACTGACTGACTGACTGACTGGCTTACATCATGTGACACACCCTGACACGCAGAGTGGATGCATTTCCTCAAAGCATATGGGCTGACAATGGAGGATCAGGGCACACTTACCACAAAAAAAAAAAGAACATTTGTGTTGGGCACAAAAGCCACACACCTTTCTCATACCAGTATCATCATTTTTCAGGCCAGCAGAAAGTTTCTTTGAAACTTTGGAATTGCATATAATGTACACTGGATAGTCATTGAGAAACGATTACTCGAAGGAACATAATTGTTAGAGAAAGTAAAGAATATGGAAAGTTAAAATGATATCAGTAACCACGCACTAACATTTGAAGTTCATGATGACTTTTTTATGAGGGCCAATGGTGGGTCAACGAAATGACAAAGCTTTTTTATTATCTTAATCATTTTAAGGTCAGGAGGGACTTGGAAGGGAGATTATTGAAGAAAATTAAACATTGCATGGTGCATTTATCTCCCTCACACATTTCACCTCAAGAATACTTGTCCCTGCTCTTTGCAGCTGAGAGGTCTTGCGATGTTTGGAAGGCACAGATTCTAAGTACGCCAATGAGGAGGCCCCAGAGGAGCAGGAAATATTTGGTCATCTAGGGAAGATTTTAGCCAGGATCCAGCTGATCCCAAGTGCAGTTCCATATACCAGTCCTGGAGGTAAGCAGCAGCCCACATACCAGGGTACAGGCAAGTAACTCCCCCCACTTCCTGGGAATCATGCTCAAGATCAATGGCTTTTAGGGACACGTGGGTGGCTCTGTCAGTTGAATGTCAACCTTTGGCTCAGGTCATCATGCACGTGTCCTGGGATTGAGCCCCATGTTGGGCTCCCTGCTCAATGGAGAGTCTACTTCTCCCTTACCCACCCCCCTGCTTGTGCTCTCTCTCTGCATCAAATAAATAAATACAATCTTTAAAAAAAGAAACATTCTGTTTTTATTTGTTTATATCTAGGGATCCTCCATAAATTTATAACCTATTCTTAAACTCTACTTTTCCATGGAAATCATTCTATGCAGGAGAAAGGAAGTGGCAAGCAAGGGGCTCACATTCTTAGATTGTTCATTCTGGAACTTTACATATGTAGGCTTTCAGGCTTCTCACAACAACCCTGAGATGTATATTACCATACCCATCTTATAGATGAGGTAAGTAACTTGCCCACAAATCCAGCCAGCAGTGAGCAATTCTTTGAGCATGGCCATGCTTATCTGGTTTTGAAGTTTGGATTTCCCTTGGTATATTACCTCTCAAAGTTCTTTTCCCTATTTACAAATAAGAAAAGAAAGCCACAGAAATGACTCTCTGTTGTCTTGGTTTCCTTTCTTTCCAAGCAGAGTAGCCAACAGTCTTCTTCATGCATTTCTTCCACTACCAGTGGGAAGAGGCTAAGCAGGAGCTTAAAAGCATCCTTTCAGAAAAGATAGTTGCAAAGGAAAGGGTATGGTGATGAGGTGACAGAGGAAGGGAGGGACTGGAACCACCAAACCTCTAGTATGGGCACTGTCTTTAGCAAGCTACCTATCCCTTGTGCCTCACTTTCCCCATTTGTAAGATGAGGATGATAATAATACTTACATCACAGGGTTTTTGAGGGGGAATAAATGAGTTACCATGTAACAATTTAAGGTTCGCCCACACGTAGGAAGTTCCTAGTAAATGTTAACCTCCATTAATTCTCGTCCTTGACCTCATTTGGTACAACCCACAAGTTCCTTGGTCCCTCTACAACCACCAACCTTCGAAGAAGAATGTAGTATCTTGATGTACTTTAGTCGCTGATTTGTTGGCGTTCATGGCCAGTGTTCTCTGCCCAAATGTCTTTTACGCCCATCTGTTAGCTCAGCAGTTCTCAAAATCAGCTGGAGGGCATGTTACATGAGACTGCTGGGTGCCACCCCCAAAGTCTCTGACTGAGTAGGTCTAGGGTGAGGTCTGGAAATGTGCATCTCCAGCAAGTTCCCAGATGGTATTGTTGGCCCAGGAATAATACTTGGAGAACAACAGTAGTAGCCACATCTTCAAACCTAAGTCTGCTTAGCTGGACTGTGTGAGATCTGGAATGCAGGGAAACATTAGTAATGAAAAAGGAGAAATGACTAAACCCCAAACTGGCTTCGAAGGAGGGGGCCAGGAGGAGTGTCATAAACCACATCAGTGAGGACTAAAATCTCTCCACTACTCCTTTTCTCTTTCAGCAGACATTGGTGGGAAGGGGAAAAGGCAGAGGCCATTGTCATGGTCCACTGAGCCACAAAACTCTTTTGTGAGCCCTTGGATATACAAGGAGACCTGGAGCTGATCTGAGTGCTGCGAGCTTTTTATTGTTGTTGTTCCTTAATGGGAAGGGAATAGGAGTAGAGGAAGGAGGGAAAATAAACAGAATGAAACCAGAAGAAGGAACGAGGAGAGCTGCTGATCAGCTTGTGGGAAGCTGGAGTTTGGGTTGGTAAAGATGGTAAAGGACTTATAGAATTATTGTTCAGTCTTAGGTTGTTTGCATTTTTCCTCTCTATCTGCCAAATCTTCAGCAAAGTCAACACCAGGAGGAGGCCTTCTGGTGGGGGTGCAGGGAAAAGGTAATAAAGCAAATACAGAGACTGAGTGCTGCAGCTGAGATGGTGCATTCTGGAACATGACAACATGTGGGAACAGCAGCATGCTCTGAATTGAGTGACTCAGAAACAGAGGCTCACAGCCAGTAGTGACCTGCAGAAATGTAAGCCACCCCCTCCCAGAATGCCTAGAGAGAATGGGAATGAATCAGACTTCCTACTGCATTTGGAATGGGATCAGAACCAGCTTCATCTATATCTCAGTGGTCATGGGGACCTCAGCTGACATTTGGTTAATACCAAACTGCTCTGAGTAGTTTGCAGGCACAAAGAGAATTTGGCTTTCTAGGTTGGGAACCACCAGATAGTTCTCAACAGCTCCCTCCTTTCTGCCTCACCTTTCACAGGTGCCCCAAGAAACATGGAGGTTCCCAGATCTCTGTATACTTTTAATATCCTTTCAGATATGACTCACAAGCAGAAGTTTGGGAGTCCTCGTGCTTCTAGAAGGAATACCATTTATACCTTTCCAGTATGACTTAGCAGCTCTGGGGAAGGAAAGCAGAAGTTTCTAAGTAATGAAGATGGAGAAAAACACTGTTTGGGAAAAGGACATTAATTGTTGACAGTTAGAAAGTAATGAGTAATTCATACTGGCTTTCTGCTCTGATTTACATGGTAACCTTTTTTCTCCTCCACAATAAAATTCACAAACAACAGAAACATCTGTTTATGGGTCTCCTGTCTCCCATCTGCATTCATTAGGCATCTGGGTGGGGGTGGCAGAAACTTCTAACTCATCTACGCCTCCCCTGACAACATCTGATTCCAGTTCCCTTGTTATACCCAGAGGGGCCCCTTCCTAAGCTGTAACTAAAACCAGTTTCCTTGGGTGGTTTTCAAGTACTATGAATGTACCCCATTTGCAGATGGAATCATCCTGGTGGTGAAAAGGAAGCCAGTGAGGTCCTGGAAATATCCCCCAATGTGTACCCCTTCCTCCCTGCCAAGTATGCATGCTCAAGGGCACAGGGAAGGAAACTTTAGGTAAGTCTTTCACACCTGGGATCCAAGGATATCAGGTCCCTAATG
Organism: Enhydra lutris kenyoni; assembly: GCF_002288905.1. Taxonomy (NCBI): domain Eukaryota; kingdom Metazoa; phylum Chordata; class Mammalia; order Carnivora; family Mustelidae; genus Enhydra; species Enhydra lutris. Next base: position 102,178,992 of record NW_019154085.1, read on the forward strand.
ATGTGAGAGTGACAGAAGGAGAGATTTTTACGACACACCACAAAATGCAATAAAGTCTGATCAGACACACACTTGGAGAGAACATTATCTTCTCTTGGATGGTTGCTATCACTTCTCTTCACTCCGGGGAGGCTTTTTCAACACCGTGCCCGATCATCCTACCTTAATGTCAAATTACTGAAGCAGTAAGTCCATAAAAGGAGTGTGTGGAGTCATGTGACTGAGCTGAAAATTTCAGAAGAAAAGCACACTGTTGTATGTTAAGGGAGAAAATGTCTAGAACTTAAATACTCATCTCCGCTGCATTTTATTTTTCCTTTTGAGAGTTTAATAACAAATTTTTTTCTACCCTCTGCCAAAGATGTAAGGTTTTGGTGGCAGATGCCAGTAGCAAATGCACTTAAGAACAGTTGGGTTGGGGCGCCGGGGTGGCTCAGTGGGTTAAGCCTCTGCCTTCGGCTCAGGTCATGATCTCAGGGTCATGGGATCGAGTCCCGCATCGGGCTCTCTGCTTGGCGGGGAGCCTGCTTCCTCCTCTCTCTCTGCCTGCCTCTCTGCCTACTTGTGATTTCTGCCTGTCAAATAAATAAATAATCTTTAAAAAAATAAATAAAAATAAAAGTTCTTTAAAAAAAAAAAAAAAAAAGAACAGTTGGGTTACCCCAGTCTACTTGTCCCTTCCAGATCCTACAGCCCTCTTGCTACCTCCATCTCCTCCTTGACCATTTTCCCTAATGCAACCACACCTGAAATTGAAAAGTGCTGAACTTCCCAATGGACAGTTTCCCCATGCAAAGCTGGAGCTACACGCAGGCTTGTTAAAGCTTGACCCAAACAAAAGGTTTGAGCTAGAAAACACCAATGAGGTTCCTTACCTAAGACTGGTGCCCCACCAGCCCTGCCTAAAGGTCTCAATGGCTGCAGTCACTCCCCTCCTTGGTTTTACCTAACAAGGAGATGGGGCTGTTAAGAGATCATAGTTATTCAGAACCAAACAGGCCACAGTCTCAATTCTGACTCTTACAAGCTGAACAGCTGAAGGACCTTGGTTAATTCACCCAATCTCTCTGAGCCTCAGTTTCTCTTTTTGAAAGTAGGAATCCCACTTACTTTGCACAGTCTGTCCTTAGTAAGTACTCAGTAAACAATAGATTTTTTTTCTTTTGTTATTATTGCTGTTCCTGCTGCTGTTGAAATAAGACAGGAGGAAGAATGAAGTCCCATGAGTGAGAATTTTTTTTTTCTTTGAAGAGAGAGTGGGGATGGGGGAGACATGGGAGGGACAGAGAAGGGAGAGAACTTTTTTTTTTTATTTTATTCATTTGTTTGACAGAGAGAGAGAGAGAGAGAACACAAGCAGAGGGAGCATCAGAGGTAGGGAGAGAAGCAGGCTCCCCACAGAGCAGGGAGCCCAACATGGGGCTCAATCCCAGGACCCCAGGGTGATGACCTGAGCCAGAGGCAGACACCTCACCAACTGAGCCACCCAGGCGCCCAGAGGGGGAGAATCTTAAGCAGGCTCCACATTCAATGCAGAGCCCATCACAGGACTCAATCTCACAACCCTGCGATCATGACCTGACCCGAAATCAAAAGTTGTTTGCTTAATCGACTGAGCCACCCAGGTGCCCCATGAGAACTATTTCTTGAGGAACTGCATTCTTGGAAGTAAGAACAGCACATTCTTTCACAAACAAAAGAATTTTGCCTGGCCTCTGCCAGGTCCAGATATCCCACTCTGCCCTCTAGAGTTAAGAAATATCTTAAGCTAGCCCTGAAAAGGCAGGAAAGCTCTTCCAATTCTGCCCAACCTGAAAATTTAAGTCATGTAAATATGCACAGCCAATTAATTAAGGACTAACAAATATACTTAAAGGCCAGTCAGAAACCTACCAAAACAGAATGCTCACCAATCACAGACGATCTTCAGGACTCTTTTATTCCATGAAACCTTTTGAGCTCCTTCAAAAGCCTGCTAAGAGGAAAGTGTAGCTGCAGGCTTACAAATAAATGTCCTTGGCAAATCGGGTCTCTGGCTTGTTTTTGTCTTTGACCATAGGGTAACGTACTAATTCACTGTAAGTCGCTAATATGTCACCCCTGATTTGTTACCAGACAGTCAGTTTGGAAGGGATGATGTGTCACCAGACACATATGCTTAAATAGGGACAGGAGTGAGGCATGGAGAATGGGGTGCCTCCTGCAAGAGAAGGGACCTGGGGTGGCAAACATGCACCAGATACACAGTGGGTTCCTGGGGTGAAGAAGTGGAAGAAAGAAACAAAATGCTGAAGACAGACTTTACCTAAGTCATACTTGTTTCCAGCAATGGTAGTAGAAGCCTGCTTTAGAAATACTGTGATTCTGAGTTCAGTGTCATCTGTGTTCAGGCGTAGAGCGTATAAACACGCTCCATTCGACTTGAGTAGAAGAAATGTCACATTACTTTATTTTTATGTTAGATTTAATTTGCTGAGACACTTACCATCCTGTAAATTCATACAGAAGTCCTAGCGAAGGAGGAATGGCTTACACAGACCAGAAAATTTGAGGATGGGATCCATATCCTGACATCCCCATCAATTGCTGCTAAGATGCTCAGTGCCCAAGTTGGCAAGACCTGTTTAGGAGGTGGGATGTCCCTGACCTGTGCCAAGCTGGGCCTCAGGAAACTCTTGCCAAGACTTCTAGAAAGATCCATTCTCCCCTGGCCCCAGAGAGCCAGCATTCCATCCAGGGTGCTGTAGACATGCAGTGCCTGGCCTTCCACTTCTCACGGAGATCACTACCCACTCCAAGGAAGCCATCCAAATTTCTAAGTAACAAGAAGAGCACAAGCCAGGGCTTTCCTCCTCAATTCCTATAAAGACCCCGCCCTCCCCATCTGTTGGTAGAGCTTCCACCTCCCAGATAATATCTAGGCAGGGCCATAGACACTTGGCCATCTTCATCAATGAAGCAAGGGAAAGAAACCTCTTAGTGTTTCAAGTTTCCTAAAGCTGGCTCATCCGGGACACTTGCCCAGATAAAGAAAATGTACCCCTTCCTCAAGACACATCACTGCCATCAGAAAATTTTCCATAGTTGTTAGAACAAAACACTTATTGCCACCTGCTATATTTTTTTATAATAAGTACACAAAGCCATGATATATATAGTATAAAAGAGCTCTTAGAGGAGGTGCCTTTTTGCAATGCACAACCTGCACAAAATATAAGCCTTATTTATAACTACACATGGAGGCTTGGAAAGCAGAGAGCAAACTGTAAAAAAGTAAGATCCAAAATAAAACCCAGCACGAAAGGGAAAGGAATCTAAATATTCTAACCTGTTTAGACAATGTATGCATTCTGTATGGCTTTCACACAGGGCTTGCTTCCAAATGTGAATAATGTACCAAGCAGTCTTCTGTGAGACACATTTATGCAGAATGCGGACAGACCACAGAGCTCCAGGATGGGGGACGAGAGTGGGGAAGAAGCACCTTTTCTCTTGATCTTTAATAGTATGTAGGATCTTACCTTGCTGGGAGAAAAGACCCCAGAAGGCAGTCATCAACCCTCCAATGCCAGCTTTTCACCGAAGCCAAGAACAAGCTGACTCTATGGCCCAGTGACAAGAAAAACACTCTATACATTGTGCTCAGGAGTGGTTCCAAAACTAGGAGTCAACACAGCTCTACAACCACCGCACTTGGCTTCGTTCACTGAGTGATCTTTGGCAGAGTGTAAAGGAGCCAGGCTCTGAGAACTGGGAAGATAAAAAAGATCATTCAAATGCCAGGATGGGGGTGTACAGTGAAGCCAAGGTACATTCGATCATGCCAGCTTCTGCCGAGCTGGAGAAAGGATTCCAGGGAAATAGTCAAGGAGAAAGGACAACACGTCTTTTTGCTATCAGTGAACTGAGACCTACAGGGAAAATCTTTTGGTGGATGCTCCATGGTAACAACCCACCTCAATGAAACAAGGTTATCAGAATCAGGCTATCGTCTGCTCCAAAATTCCTCCCACGAGCCAGTGCATTGTTCACACTGAACACAGCTCACAAGGGCCACATCCAACCAAGAGTGCCATGCACGCTCGCCACTTATACACTGCTTCCTGGCCCCCTCTGTGTGTTTATTCTCAGGTGTGCTGAACTCACAATTCTCCATCCTCATCTTATTCTTCAGACTTGACACTTCACCTATCTCTGCAGGTATAACTTTGCTTCTTTTATACACTGACCCTGATAATCCACAGCTCCAGCTGCTACTGCCTCCCCAGCTCAGCCAGCCTCCTCTTGGATCTGGTCCCTGGGTCACACTCAGTCCTGACCCACCCCAACCTGGGAAGCAGACAGCACACAGCTCTAGGCAGATGGCTGAGAACATCATCTTCCAAGAACCTTCTGACTCTCAGTCCCAAGGACTTGCTGAGAAAGGTATGTGGATGTCAACTTGTGCTACATTCTATTTGGGAAGTAAAGTTTTGGCAACATCTCAATTAAAAAAAAAGTCACAAATCTGCACTGGGGCATCCATGGAAATAGAAGAAAGAGCTCTAATGAAAATAGTAATGCACCTGGCACCCCAGGCTCTCTTCCCCATTACTCCCACTGTATTTTTAAGTAATAACTGATTTATCAGAGTAATGTCATATGGGCAATCCCAGCTGCTCTGGCTATTAGCATTTACAGCCTCCCTAACAGAGTAAGATGAAGGGTAGGAGGTTGGAATAGAGATGGGACAAGCCGGCCTGGGTTCAGACCTGGGTCTGTTTGATGCTGGGACTTACTCTCCTAGTCATTACTGCTATAGACTCTGCTTTATTTTTTTAAGGGTCAGCCAATGCAGCTTTAAAGGAGTTAAGTGTAAGTTACAAGAGTAATGTTCAAAAATGTATAGAATATTCAAACCGGTTAATTGAGAAAGCTTCCTAAGGAGTCAAATGGGAATCTAGAATGACAAAGGGTGACACCTGGGTGGCTCAGTCAGTTAAGCATCTGCCTTGACTCAGGTCATGATCTCAAGGTCCTGGGTGGAGCCCTGCCAGACTCCCTACTCAGCAAGGAGTCTGCTTCTTCCTCTCCCTCTGTCCCTCTCCTCCCTACTACTTGTGCTCTCACTCTCTCTGTCTCTCAAATAAATAAATTAAATATTTTTTAAAAGATTAAGAACAAATTCTTTTTTAAAAAGGGTGACAAAGGGACTGAGACTTTGAAGGAAACAGAAAAGGATGGAGGTGGGTTGGGAAACAAGAGAAGAAGGAAAAGAAAATCAGAGAGAGAGAAAAAAGAGAGGAGGGGGAGGGAGGGAGAGATGAAGGGAGGAAGAAAAGGTTTGGTTTACTATATAATCCCATTTTGGATTTACTCCATATAAATCGTATAAAGATCCACAGCTTGCAGAAAGAAAAAAAAAGAAAAAAACCCTGAAACAATGTAATAGTTGCCAATGGCTGAACACAAGTTTTCTTAAAATTAATACAATCAGGCCAGCACATAAAAGATGTAATGTTATGAGGTCCTCTTCCTGTTAATCAATTAACCAGGGCTCTCTATGCCCTTTAGATGTCACTGAACACCCACGGACCCTGGAGTGGACTTTCGGATTTGCTGCTTTCTTCATGCCTTCCATTCTCTGGTCCTGAGCTCTCACCCAGCTCAGGGAACTGGGAAAAATAACAAACTGATTCCACAAGGTTGTTGCAATATATCTTAACAGTATGTTCTGAGAACACTGGTTCCTCAAGACAATAAAAGAGTTTACGTGAAACTTGTGTTTTGTGGAAAATACCTGCTTAAAAAATGTCAGTGGCTTTGTTTACTTGAGAACATCTTCAACCTTTACTGTGCCGACTTACATTGTTTATATCTGATAAGAGACAGTCAATGCCATATCTCTTGGGCATGTTTTCTTTTTAAGAGTATTTTGGGGGCTAGTAGTCCACCAAAACCATTTGAGAATCCCTGTCTTGATCAGCTCCCCTTTCTAGACAAGTTTGTATTTTACTGCTACCACCCCCAGGGAAGACCCTTATGGTGGAAGCTTCCAGCAACAGGGCAGGAGGACCAGGGAGGAGAATTGAACAAAGAGGCCAGATTCTCTAAACCTCCCTCATTCTGCAGCTGTTGGACCATCTGTGGGTGGAGCCAATCCTTTCCACAGTCAGTGTGGGCACCTCCTTGGGCTGAGTGGTCATTTCCCCAAGGACATCTACAACAAAGCCTCATCTGAATCAAGAATGAAGAAATCTACTTTCTTCATGTTATTGACAAGAAACTTGGGTCTCCAACATACTCTGTAAACCAATAAGCATGCAGTGAAATCTCTCAATTGGCAGTATGTGCTTGCGGGGAGAACAGAAGGAATTAAAAGCCACATTTCCCATCACCCTGGAGAGATCAAAGGGCACATAATTTTGTAAAACAGCAAAACTGTGTATAAAGGAGGGAACGAAAGCTTTTGTGTCCCGTTCAAGTCCTCCGCTGACCCGCAAATGTAATAACCCGGGATTCTCCTCTCCCGCAGAGGAAGCAACAGCTCTGCTCTTGTGGGAAACCAAAGGGGCCAACTGGCCCCAGGAGAGCCTGCCTTCTCTGTACCGGATCCCAATAAATCTGCAGGCACTGTGGGCTCTCCTTTTGTTGTTTGCTCTCAGGCAAAACTCCCACTGATTTCCAAATGCCCGCTTCCCACACAGAGAACCATTTCTGGAGGAGAACAGCCAGAGGAGAATACAGCCCCAGAATGTGCTAGGAATTGAAAACGTTCCTCTTTGTGTCGACTAGATGAGAATACAAATGAAAAAGAGTGCCGACAGTGGGCACCCCTACACCGCAGGGAGGTCACCAGCCCTGCAGGTAGAATGCTGGGTGCCTAGAGGGGAACAGGAAACAAAAGAATGACAGCAGATTCTGAGTGGGTGTCTAACCCTGAAAAGGCCAAAGCCAGTAGTGGGGCTAGGGCCCCCAGAGCCAGGGACCAAAATTCAAGAGCAAGAAGAAGAAGAGTCTGGTTCTTTTTATCAATTACCAAACATCTTTCTCCTAACAACCTTCCAAGGCAGTTCTTATGTGGCTGGGGAGGCAACTGATCCACAAAATCAACACAGCTCTGAGCAGCAGAACCCGCATTTGAGGGAATCTTGGCCTTTCCCCTGTTAAAAGATAAACCAAGGCATGTCAAAAAATTTTAAGAGTTCATTTGAGCAAAAATCCATTTGAATGTACAGTGTCGAACTGGAAGCAATTAGGAGCCCTCCATGGACATGAGCCAGGGGAAAGACTTTATAGAGAGAGAAGGTGCAGAAAGAGATTTCTAGAAACTATTTGGTTGGCTATAGCTTACAGCCCACTTGGCTGTTTGTGATCAGTTGTCCTTTGTGTTTTGATTTCATGACCTTGAGACATTTACATGCTTAGATTTGGGCTTGCTTACATGGGCAGCCACACCAGCAGAGCCTCCTCAGGCAAATGGCCTCCTTGTTTAATACATTAATTAAAAACAATTAATTTATTAGATGTTACATTAAACACCCCAATGGCCACCAACTTCCTGTGGCCCAGAATCATCACCTAGAACAGCCACTTCCACCTGGCTTCTCTTTAGTTTTTAAATCACGTAGGTAACACATGACCATGGTCTCTTCCTTAGAAAAAAACAAAAACATGAGTAACAAGAATGCTCAGCTATTACAGATAAACTCCAACTCCTACTGGAACACCACCCCCATCCTGTCTTCTACCCTGCCACTACTCTTTGGTTTGGCATGTCTCTTTCCAGAGCTTCTCCTCGCATTCATATTATATATAGGTACCCATGAAAATACATAGCACTGTTTTATGGGAGCAACTCTCACAGAAATGGTGTTTTGCTCTGCACCTTGCTTTTTTTTAACTCAACCATACATCTTCGAGATCTTTCTCTGATAGAGCACCCAGAGCTATCTCGTTCGTCTTAACCACAGCAATGCATTCAGTAGCCTGGCAGTGCAGTGACTTATGTAGACATTCTCCCATTGTAGGCCATTTAAGCTGTGACTGGCTTTTTTTCTGATAGAATAGCCTTGCCGTGACATGTGGTAATGACCCAGGTACATTTAAGGACCCAAGACAGGCAGACCTCTGAGAATTATCTGAGAAAGCATCCCGGAGGAGAGAGAGATGTGGAGCCTATAATCCAAGCCTGAGGCTCCCATGATGATGGCTGCAGGACCCCTGATCCCACTTTTCCCAGTGGCCACAAATCACATCTGTTGGAAACTGAGAAGTTCCTATGAAAGCCCAGTCTAAAGAGGAGGCCGCAAATAAAAAACACATTGAAAAATGTCGTTGATATAAAATGAAATAGCCACTACAGAAAACAGTATGTACGTTCCTCAAAAATTTAAAAATAGAATTACCTTATGACCCAGCAAGTCCACCATTCTGTACATACTCAAAAGAATTAGAAACGGAGTCTCAAAGAGGTATTTGTATACCTGTGCTCGTAGCAGCATTATTCACTGGAGCTAAAACATGACTGCAGGCCCAGGCATCAGACAGATGGATGGGCAAGCAAAATGGCACGTGTACAGACAATGGAACATTATTCAGCCCTGAAAAGGAAGGGAACTCTGCAGTGTGCTACAACATGGATGCCTCTTGAGGACATTGTGCTAAGCAAAACAAGCCAGCCACAGAAAGACAAAGGCTCTGTGATTCCCCTTACATAAGGTGTTTAGGGTAGTTAAAAATCATGAAGACAGAAAGTGTAATGGTGGTTGTCAGAGGCTGGGGCAGTGATGGTGGGAGAACAGGGAGCTCTTGTTTCATAGGGATAGAGTTTCAGTTTTCCAAGACAAAAAGAGTTTTGGGGATAGATGATGGTGACAGGTACATAACAATGAGAATTCATTCAATGCCGCTGAACTAGACACCCAAAAATGGTGACAATGGCAAATTTTATGTTATGTATATTTTAACACAGTGAAAACAAAAGGCAAAACAAACAAAATTGTTAAAAGCATAGCTACATCTTCCCTGGAACAACAAAGCAAGTCCTTCAAAATTGAGCCCTCCATGCATCCAAAACCCTAACCAGCTGGAGAGGTTAATACTGGTCAAGTGCAGGAATGACAGCTCTACAAATGAAACAACAAGCATTTGAAATGCAGTCCGTGCTTTTATGTTCTTTTTATGTATTTATAATATTTTTCCTCTTTTGAAGCAAATGAGAAAACAGATTAGTCCTCTATCTGATCCACAAATGTGCCGGGAGACGTTGGCCAAGGAAACCTCCCCCCGCCGCATGTAGACAAATGGAATCTCCCATGCCAGAAGGAAAGCGAATTAATTTTATTCACTATTCTTACCAATCCAGTTAATCCTGGATTCCATGAAATTCCAAAATATTATGCTTTATTCTGCCTGTTTCCCATCAGCTTATCCCTGGGGAATGCCTGCGCGTCCCTCCTATCCCTGCTTAGCTTCCCGCCCTGCGGGACTGCCCCTCCCCCCAGACCAAATTCAATACGAGCATAGAAGCGCACACACATTACATATCAGAGCAGCTCTTGTCTGACATTCAGATTAACTATGTGTAAGCTTTGGGGAAGCAAATACTATGACATATGCATTTTTTCTCTCAACCTATAACTCAGTTTCTGGCACATAGCAGGTTCTCAATAAACACTTTTTGACCTGAGGATCCCTAAGGAAAGACAGTACTCTCATCATTCAATCATCTCCAAAGCTTTACAGAAAACAGACGGTGGGGGAGAAGAGAAGCAATAAGTTACTAACTCAATTCTTCAATTCACTCAGTAACTCTTTAAGAAATTAACTCTGTGAAGTTAAGGTTTTTCTTCTTTCCTCCTTAAATTCAAGTGTACCTCCTAGAATCTCCAATATCTGGGAATTTGTATTAACTATTCTTTGTTAATTAAATGATAGATCTCAGAATCAAAGAACTCACAGAGGAGTATATAATAACAACAATAGGAAATACTACGGACTCTTTACCCTTTCTAACTGCATATTTCCTTTTGGTAAACAAAAGCACTCACATCCCACTCTTGGAGATTTTGTTGTACCTCCTGGAGCTGGGGTGAGGAAATGCCCCCCACACCAGTGACACTCCTGTGGCTGTCTTGAGAGCCACAGTGAGGTCCAAAAGACTAGAAACCATTTCCAGCATTTCCATTAGGAATGTTCATGACCTTAGGTTTATTTATCAACTCCTTTGTGCCTCAGTTTCCCCATATACAAAATGGAAATAATAAACATGGTCTACCTACCTCATCCAGACAGCCAACTCCAACCCATCTTTAAACTATGGCCAAGCATCATACCTGGACACTGCTTCTGCACACATTCCCCATAAGAAAAATATTTGCAGCAAGGGACGTATTCTAAAACAGACCACAGCAATATCTGCACTCTCACATGCTTTTCCAGTAACCTGCTATTCCTCCCCCACATCAAGAGATGGAATCTAGCTTCCCTTGACGTTGAGTACGTCTTTGTGATAGCTTCCACAAACAGAACGCATGAAAACCGTGCTGCAAAAGAGTCAAGTCTTGGTTATAGTAGGTGACAACAGTGAGACATTGTGTTTTGTGCCCTCTTTGGAGACACACACCTTCAGAGCCCGGAGCCACCATGTAAGAATAAGAAGTACACTTACCATGAAGCCATCGAACAGGAGAGACTACATGGAGAAAACAGACCGATGCAGAGAGGTGTCCAAAGGTCCCCAATTGCCCCAGCTGTTCCAGCCCCCAAATGCTGTGTCTTCCCAGCAAGGTGCCAGACACGAGAGTGAATAAGTCTTTGCAAAGGCATTGGAGCGTGCTGCAGGAATCGGCGGAGTTTGGAGACTCCAAAGAGTATGCCAGAGATGGAGGCACTCGGTCACAGGCCAGGTGAACACAGAGTGCAGCTGGAGACCAGGGAGATGGCGGGACTGACTGCTTTACTCTGAGGGTGCACTGAGGAGTAGGGCCCTGAGCTCTTGCTCCTCCCTTTGGAGATTGGGAGGCCGCCATTTTCATTCCTTTCCTCCAGAGCTGTACAGAAAGTCTTCAGGGAACAAAAGCATAAAAGCTCCAGAGAGCGACCAGAGCAGATTACTTGGCCCAGCCCCTGGCAAGGGCGGTGCAATTCTGCCTCCATCAAAGACATTTAAGAATCACTGCAACAGGCCCCTCCCCCAGAAGATCAGCAAGAACATCCAGCCAAGACCAAGTTCACCTATCAGTGAGAACTGCAAAACTTCAGAACTCTGGGAATACAGCACATAGAATTCATGGCTTTTTTTCTCCATGATTCTTTACTCTTTCGAAGTTAAATTTTTTTTTAATTTTTGTTATTTTCTTCTTTTACTGTTTTTTTTTTAGATTTTTCCTCCTTCCTATTTTAACCTATTTTATCTATTTTATCTCATCATACCTTTTTAAAAATATTTTTTAATTTTCATTTTTATACTCATATTCTATCCCTTGTATGTAACTTTATTTTTTGTGTACATATAAGTTTTCTTTCTTTAAAATTTTGGGATACGGTTTCTTCTAGCAGACCAAAATATGCCCTAAATCTAGCATATGACTTTGTTCTAGTCTCCCACCTGATCACATTCTCTCCCTTTTTTTTCTTTTTTCAATCAACTTCTTACCAATTCCTTTTTTAAAATCTTTTTTTAATTTTCATATTTACAGTCATATTATAGCCATTCATTGTTACACATATATATGTGTGTATGTATATATATATATGTTTTTCTTTCTTTATATTTATATAATATAAATTTATATATTCTATATAATATACATTAAATATATTTATATATATGTTTTTCTTGCTTTAAAATTTTGGTAGGCAGTTTCTTCTAACAGACCAAAATACACCCAAAATCAAGGGTGTGGCTCTGTTCTATTCACCAGCCTGATCATATTTTTTTTTCTTTTCTTCTCCCCCCCAGTTTTGGGTCTCTTCTGATGTGGTTAGTGTATATTTTTCTGGGGTTGTTGCTGCCCTCTTAGCATTTTGTTCTCTCATTCATCTATTCTTCTGTGAACAAAATGACAAGGCAGGAAAAACTCACCCCCAAAAAAAGAACAAGAGGCAGTACCAACAGCTGGGGAACTAATCAATATGGACCTAGTAAGATGTCAGAACTAGAGTTCAGAATGACGATTATAAAGATACTCGCTAGGCTTGAAAAAAAAAAAAAAGCATAGAAGATACTAGAGAATCCCTTTCTGGAGAAATAAAAGAACTAAAATCTAAGCAAGTTGAAATCAAAAAAGCTATTAATGAGGTGCAATAAAGAATGGAGGCTCTTACTGCTAGGATAAATGAGGCAGAAGAGAGAATTAGTGATATAGAAGACCAAATGATGGAGAATAAAGAAGCTGAGAAAAAGAGAGATAAACAGCTACTGGAACAAGAGGGGAGAATTTGAGAGATAAGTGATACCATAAAATGAACAATGTTAGAATAACTGGAATCTCAGAAGAAGAAAGAGGAGGCAGAAGGTATGTTGGAGCAAATTATAGCAGAGAACTTCCCTAATTTGGGGAAGGAAACAAGCATCAAAATCCAGGAGGCACAGAGAACCCCCTTCAAAATCAATAACAATAGGTCAACACCCCATCATCGAATAGTAAAACTTACAAGTCTCAGAGACAAAGAGAAAATCCTGAAAGCAGCTCGGGATAAGAGATCTGTAACCTACAATGGTAGAAATATTAGATTGTCAGCAGACCCATCCACAGAGACCTGGCAGGCCAGAAAGGACTGGCATGATATATTTAGAGCACTAAACAAGAAAAATATGCAGTCAAGAATACTATATCCAGCTATGCTGTCATTGAAAATAGAAGGAGAGATAAAAAGCTTCCAAGACAAAGAAAAACTGAAAGAATTTGCAAACACCAAATCAGCCCAACAGGAAAGATTGAAAGGGGTCCTCTAAGCAAAGAGAGAGCCTAAAAGTAACAGACCAGAAAGGAACAGAGACAATATACAGTAACAGTCACCTCACAGGCAACATAATGGCACTAAATTCATATCTTGCAATAGTTCCCTGAATGTAAATCGGCTAAATGCCCCAATCAAAAGACACAGGGTCTCAGAGCGGATTAAAAAAAAAAAAAAAAAAAAAAAAAAAAAAAACAAAAAAAAATGTTGTCTCCAAAAAACAAATTTTAAACCCAATAACACCTCCAGATTTAAAGTGAGGGGGTGGAAAACCACTTACCATGCTACTGGACATCAAAAGAAAGCTGGGGTGGCAATCCTTATATCAGACAAATTAGATTTTAAGCTGATGACTATAACAAGAGATGAGGAAGGACACTATATCATACTTAAAGGGTATGTCCAACAAGAAGATGTAACAATTTTAAATATCTATGCCTCTAACATGGGAGCAGCCAATTATATAAACCAATTAATAACAAAATCAAAGAAACACATTGACAATAATACAATAATAGTAGGGAATTTTAATGCCCCCCTCACTGAAGTGGACAGATCATCCAAGCAAAATATCAACAAGGAAATAAAGGCCTTAAATGACACACTAGACCAGGTGGACATCACAGATATATTCAGAACATTCCATCCCAAAGCAACAGAATACACATTCTTCTCTAGTGCACATGGAACATTCTCCGGAATAGATCACATCTTGGGTCACATATCAAGTCGCATGCTGTACTCTAGAAAACAAACTGAGGGTTGCCGGAGGGGAGGTGGATGGAGAGAAGGGATAGTTGGGTGATGGGCATTAAGGAGGGCACTTGAGATAATGAGGACTGGGTGTTATATGCAACTGATGAATAACCAAATTCTACCTCTGAAACTTAAAAGAAGAAAGAAAGAAAGAAAGAAAGAAAGAAAGAAAGACCAACCAGAGGGGGGAAAAAAGATGTCTGTTACTCATCTGAAGATGTGTATGATATGGTGATATGGTTAGGGAAGCTTATGATCAACAACAGTTTTGGGGTGATAAACTCAATAACTTTCACTCATTCTACTCTGATCCAGCCTAGCTGGGCTGTAGTTACTTGATTACTAGTCTGCATTTCCATTCGTTATAAGCCCCATGGGAGCCAGAACCATTTTATTTTGTTTACCACTTTAAACTTAGAGACTAGCACAGTGCTTGGCATAGACTGGATTTGTCAGAGGTGGAGGAAGAAAAGGCAGAAGGAAAAGTGTATCAGAATTCAATATCGGTCTCTCTAACAGTCTCCTTAACTGTGTAGCTTGTCACCTTTTTAAAACTCTCAAACACTTCAGTTGTTTATAACTTCAAATTGAATCCAGAGGACATTTGGAAAAAGGGAGATCCTAAGCCCAACGTTTACAGTCTTACTCATTATCATGTCTCTTTCAAGTGGTGATCTGCCCCCAGCAACGAGCTGGGCAGATAGTAGAGTCCCTGCCTTCTGGGAGGGTTGCAATCAGAACAGAATCCCAGTACACACTGCGCACGTAACTCTCCCAGCAGTGCCTGAGCAGAAAAAATTATAACAGAGAAGTCGTTTGATGAAGTGGCTAGTGCCATCGGGAGTTTTATTATACGTGGAAAAAAAACAAAAGAGTTCTGAAGAGTTCAGCAGTCCGCTGAAGTTTACTGGCTGCTAGTAGCATAATAGCTGCTACTTAGTAAGAGAAACACTTTGGTGGATTAACTCATTTCATTCTCATAACAACCATGGGGGAATATTATAAGCACCCCTATTTTAAAGATGGAGATTCCAATGCACAGAGAAACCATGTGTCCAAGTCACAGAGGCCAGAAACTGGGAGAGATGGAGCCTAAACCAGGAGATGTGTCTGCAGACTTCAGGCTCTCGACCTTCATGTCAACTTGCCACAGGAAAGTTGCCATACCTTACAGAGATAGGATGACAGCCAGTTTCTCCCAGCTACGGGCACCATGGGGCAGGGAGGCAAGAAGGATGATGATTACTCTGAGAACAGCCATAAAATGCCTCTCAGGGAAAATTAAATAAGTAAAACGTGCTTCATGAACCTTTGGGATTGGGATTTGAAGCCCTTTAGGCATAGCCTGGAAGAACTAAAGCTACAGAGAGTTCACTGTTTATGGTTCTTTTAAAGATTTTCTTTTTAATATTTATGAGAGAGAGAGCTGGAGCAGAGGAAACACAGAGGGAGAGGGAGAAGCAGACTTCCCACAGAGCAGGTAGCCCGACGCAAGGCTCGATCCCAGGACCCTGGGATCATGACCTGAGCCAAAAACTGACACTTAACGTACTAAGCCACCCAGGCACTCCTGAGGGTTCACCTTTTTACACAAGAAATTAATGAGAAACTGACAAACCATAAGAGACTCTTAATCATAAGAAACTAACAGCATTGCTGGAGGGGAGGGGATGGAGGTATGGGGTAACTGGGTGATGGACTTTAAGGAGGGCATGTGATATAATGAGCACTGAGGGTTATATAAGGCTGATGAATCACTGAACTCTACCTCTGAAACTAATAATACACTATATGTTAATCAATTGAATTTAAATAAAATATTTTTTCATGGAAAAAATGGTTTAAAAAGAAACTAACAAGAAAGTAAGAAGTGTGCTAAGTAGAAGTGGAAAAGGGGGCCCCAACAAACAAAGCAAAAGGTGGAAATTGGATAAGAAATACTGCCAGTGAAAACTCCCAAAGGTGGAAATGGCTAAGGGGCTTTAAAAAACAAAGATATCTAGCCATTCATGTAGAAGTCATTAGAGATAATCACCCAGTACTTCCAGTATTTCCATTTCTGGGCACACAGTTGAGGTGGAATTCCTAGACCCTAGGACTGAGTAGAGCCATACGACTAGTTCTCTTTAAAAAGACATGAGTCCCTTCCCATCCAGTACATTTAATTGTCTTGAGAGTTCTCTTGCCCTCTGCCATTGTGATCCAAAACACAACCTACGACCCTGAGTACCCATGGTGAGCAGAACCTCCTGTTGTCCCTTGATGGTGCATAACATGAGCTATAGTTGCTTTTCCAACATTCTCTTATGGGAATTCTCAAATGCTCAGAAATCAAAAGAATTATTCTTTACAGTGAACATCTCTGTATCCACCACCTAGAGCCTACAATTAACATTTTGCAATATTTGCTTTACCTCATTGCTATCCATTCTTTCATCCCTCTATCCATTCATCAGTCCATTTTATTTTTGGATACATTTCAAAGTTAAGTTGCTGATGTCAGTATAATGTCATTCCTAAATACTTATGAATGCATATTTTTTAAAGATTTTATTTATTTATTTGAGAGAGAAAGAGAACACATGAGCAGGGAGGAAGGGGAGAGGGGAGAGGAGAGAAGCCACCTCCCCACTGAGCAGGGAGTTTGATGCAGGACTCAATCTCAGGACCTGGAGATCATGGTCTGAGCCCAGGGCAGATGCTTAACCAACTGAGCCACCCAGGAGCCCATTCGAACGCATCTTGCTATGGAGAGCCCAGTATTTATTTGTATTCCTTTTTTTGGCAAAATGTACGTATATATTTTGAAATGTATAAATGTATGACATGAAATGCATAAATTCTACATGCCCATTTGATGAGTTATACTTTTTTTTAAAGATTTTATTTATTTATTTGACAGAGATCACAAGTAGGCAGAAAGGCAGGCAGAGAGAGAGGAAGGGAAGCAGGCTCCCTGCTGAGCAGAAAGCCTGATGCAGGGCTCGATTCCAGGACCCTGGGATCATGACCTGAGCTGAAGGCAGAGGCTTTAACCCACTGAGCCACCCAGGTGCCCCTGATGAGTTATACTTGTTGGTTTAAGCCACTGGTGTTTGGGGTTGTTTGTTACCATAGCATAATCTAGCCTATCCCAGTTGATTAATTCCATCATATGTTGTGCCTGTGATGTCACCCTCCTAGGTACTCCTAAATCTACTAGTTTACTGACATACCCTGGATACAGTGGACTAGGGGAAAGGGATGGTAGATTGGTCTCTAGCATAGTGGTTCCGTAACAAATGGGGCAGTGAACAGAGGAGTCAAAATAGAGAGTAGAGGTTAAGAACTCTATACAAGCAGACCTTGAAGTCAGAAGCAACTTGGAAAAATGCAAGCATCTCCCCCCATCCAAGACTATGGAGAAATACTAGAAGGAAACCCAGGGGTACCTGGATGGCTCGGTTGGCTGGGCATCTGACTCGATTTCAGCTCAGGTCATGATATCGGGGTTGTGAGACTGAGCTCCACATCAGGCTCCTCGATGGACATGGAGCCCACTTAGGATTCTCTCTCTCCCTCTGCCTCAGCCCCTCCCCCCACAGCCATCTCTCTCTCTCTCTCTCTCTCTCTCTCTCTCTCTCCCCTTCTCAAACTAAAAAAAGAAAAAGAAGAGGAACAGGAGGGAGGGGGGTAGGTGGAGGAGGAGGAGAATAGAGGAGGAGGAGAAGGAAACCCTGGGCATATCCTTATATATTGGAATAGGGATTTGATCTGAATTTGTTGGCACAGTTGGTTACTTATTCCTCCTTGAATAATCTTCATTTGGCCTCCAAGACCACCTTCTCTCCTGCATTTCCTCTTACCTTCCTGGTTGCTCATTCTCAGTCTCTGGGTTTACTTTACCTCTAAGTGTTAGTACTCCAGAGTTCAGTCTCTGGGTCTCTCCTCTTTCTTATCCCCAACCCCCAACAGATCACATCCTACTAAGACTTTAAATACAACTGGTGTGGTAAAAATTCCCAAACTTATATCTCTGGTATGACTTCTCCTGTGAACTCCAGACTTCAAGATCTGACAGCCAACTTAATATTGTTATTTATAAGTCTAATGGGCACCTCAAACTTAATGTGTCCAGATCTCCTGATTGCCCCTTGAAACTGTTCCTTCTGCAGTCTTCCTCACCTAGTACATGGCATTTACATCTTTCCATTGCTTAGGTCAAAAATCTTGTAGTCATTCTAAATCCTCCCTTTCTTGGATAGTTAGATGGATGGATGGATGGATGGATGGATGGATGGATGGATGGATGGATGGAT
>NW_019154085.1:102197000-102262670 GCF_002288905.1 Enhydra lutris kenyoni
AGATAGATAGATAGAGTGAAAGAGTGATAGAGTGATTGAGCAGTTGAGCAATCGACAGAGATATAGCCTCGTGTTATGTCAAGAAATGTTCTGGATGTGAGGGTAACCTGGAAGCAATATCTGTTACCCCTTTGATCCCCAGGGTTGATTGGGCTGATCTGTCTGGCTAAGCAAGTGTCCCCTTCCTCCCTCACCATTCCATGTGCATCCCTCTTAAAGCTGCACAGTTGGTCAAGGAAGACAACCTTCCTCAACAGAGGAGGACCATTCTTCAGTCAAGGGTATCTGGCAGTTGTGCTCCCCTCTAGAACCTCCACACAAGCTCTCAAAGTCCACTGATAGGAAAACACAGAGTAGCCAAGTTTCCATACTCATTCCAGACTCATTCAAATGGGCCACTGCATGTAACACTTTGCCTTTCTTAGGAAAGAAAAGAAAGGAAAAGAAAAGGAGAGGAGAAGAGATGGGAAGAAAGGGGAGGGGAAGAGAGGAGAAGAAAAAAAAAAAGGAAAGGAATAAAAGAAAAGAAACGAAAGGAGAAAAGAAATGTTCTTTACTTCTAGAATGTCTCCAGAACTTGATGACTTCTCTCCCCTTTTACCACTACTCTCCTGGTCTAAGCTACCACCATCTTGCCCCTGGATTATGTCAGTAGAGTCCCAACAGATCTACCTGGTGCTACCTTTGACCTCCCACAGTCTATTTTCAACATACCAGCCAGAGTGATTCAGTTACACATGAGTTGGAACACTTCGTGCTTCTAATCACTCTCCAATGGCTTCCCATTCACTGAGTAAAAGCTAAAAATTCTTAACCATGCTACAAAATCCTACCTGATTTGGTTTCCCCTTACCTCCTAACCTCATCTTCTTCTATATTCCCTCTCATTTACTGCTCTCCAAACACAGGGCCCCTCATTTATTCTTGAACATACCAGGCCCCCTCTCTGCTGACTTCAAGGAAATGGTAACTACTTCTTCTTATGAGTCACAAGGGGAGCTGTCACATCTCGCTTTGTGTCTTCCTACAACAGTGTCCGAAGGAGAAAGCAAGGGATGTATTAGCCAAAAGGGTCTGTTCTCAAGTGCCTCCCTCTTGTCCACATGCAAAACTTTTCCAAAGGGCACCAGCAAAGCTCCTGTTACATATCGTATTCCAGAGCACAAGGGCTCTCAAAGAGGAACACGATTACCATGACTATCACCATCTCTGCCCCTGAGGCTGGGTACATTATGATTTATTACAATGATAAAGCAAATATTCCAGAAGCAAGGAAGAATGAGGCAATCCGTGTGCACTAAACACTATTGACAGTCCACTAGATTCCAAATGGGGAGCATGGAGCTCAATACTTTCTCTGCCATTATCTTTGTGACATTTATAAGTCATGCCCCATTCTAGAACTGTCTCCTCATCTGTGCACTTGGAAGGTTGGGCTAGATACTGCTTTCCAGCTTGAATTCTCTTATATTCTGTGGACTTCTCTGTGCCATGGTAGAGATCTAAGTCTTCCTAGGTGTCGTTCCTCATACATGTATTCATTGCCTTTAAATGATGGGAACTCTGGAAGTCTTTGATCCTCTATTTTAAAAAGGGAAGGGAAATTTTAATGAGAACATTTTGTACTGCTCATTCCCTGCTGGCCCTCAAGAATAAAGTCTCTTTTTCTACCATTACTGACATTTAAAACACAACCATTCAGATTCAGTAATTAGGTCTCAAAATCACTCAGCATAAAACTATAGCTTCCCAACAATTACTCTGGCAAGGAAGCTAGAATGCCTCTCTCCGATCTGTGTTGCTGACAGTAACTCCTAACCGTCATCTTCTCCCTTGATTTAAGAACACAAAAACAAACACAATGTTCTCCTAGACACCAGGACCTCTGTCATTACCAGAACACAGAATGGAAGTCTTTATGTGAGCAGAGGAGTAGACCTGGCCCTCTGCTTTCTGAAGGTCATTGGTGCCGAGAAGCTGGAAGATAAATTGTGAGCTCTAGAACCTCTGGTGGGAGGCACAGGAACATCGATCTCTCTGTGGAAGATGAGAATGAAAAAAAATGGAGAGAGACAATGAAACCATGTGCCTTTTCTAGTGGCATGCCCAGCACCCAGCACTGTGCTTACCCGTGCTCAGAGGGTATGCATTGCAAGAATGAAATGACAAGTGAATCCATTGCTTTGCCAGAAAGCTCCATTTAGACATACCTTGGAATCTAGATGGATCAGCCATCTTACTTCTTCACGCCCTCTGCCTTTGGCAGTAACTATTATTATTTGTCAGCTCATCTTCTTTGACTCTCATGTTCCTGAGACAGTGATTGCCAAAATGCTCAGGGACAGTAAAACACAGGAGCCCTCTGCCCTTGCACACAGCTCGCCTCCTAGTGGAGTCGAATGGCAGTCGACTCAGGGAAGCGCCCTCCCAGCACCAGGGTTTCACAGGGCATGTCAGCCTCACTCCAACTAAGCAGTCAGGTCATCCAGCACCACACTTAACTGACAGCACAAAGTGCACATGCCCTAAATTAAACATTTGCCTGGAAGTATAACGTTAAATATGTTGCTGCCTTTGGGGATGTACCCAAAGCTCAACTTAGAGGAAAAAAATTATTTGGGAGGATACGTAAAATCTATCCTTCATATCCTCCCATCCAGATATTCTAAAGTCCACTTCCGATTTAAGCAGGACCAGCAGAAATCTGTGAGCTAAGAAAGTCTTTGACCCCTTTCCCCCTCTATCGCCTCCCATTGAAAGGCTTCCACTGACTCAGGCTATGGAGTGACCCCATCAGTCTACAATGAGAAACTCAATGAGAGACATCCCCCTTGGACCCCCAGTATCTACACCAAGGAAGCGGAGGGTACTCTTGCAAGACACAGTGCTGTCATCAGGGAGAGCCCCAGAAGGGATGTTGGTCTTGCCATGGTATCGAAATGAATGACGCACTCCTTACGTGTGGGTTTGTTTTTAATCTCATGAGCTCAGTAGTATAACCAATCAAATATCCCTTTTCATTTCACTTCTAGAATACTCACAGAGCAATTTGAGGCCCATCTGCCACAAGAATAACAGATTGTATGGTCTGCATTTCTGTGTTAGTTTCTTTTCTGGCCCCTTCGTATATCTCCACCAGTAAATTATCTTCTCGTTTCTCACCTACTTCTCTTTATGGAGCTTTGAAAAATCGAAGGTATTCTTGTAAGTGCTTTAAATCACGTGTGGACAAGAGAAGGGCATAAATTTATTAGTTTGTTCAGGCACATTAACACGAAATCCAATCTTACCATATGTGGACAGGCCTTTGAAACAAGGTCCTCCATTCCTAAACCTGAGTCAGATGTGGTAACACAAACAAGGTGTGTGCTGATGATTTTCCCCAGAAGACGCAACAAAAAGTGCTTCAAACCACAAGGTTTCTAAGATCAACAGGCAATGCTGTATTTAAGGACTGTGCAGGGGGACAACTGGCAGGGAAGGATGTGGTTACTGATTATTGACCCAGCACTGGAAGGATGCGCAACAAAGACAGATATTGTGTATGTCATACTTTTGCCAGAGACCAGCCCAAGCACAGGAAGGAGCAAGGTGTGAAAGGCTCCAAAGGCTTGGCTAAAGGAAGGTTGGTGGCACAGAACATCACACCAGAGCAAAACTGAGAGCACGGGACACCCATAACTGTTCCACGCAACCTTGACCCACCACCTGGGTTGACTGCATCATGCTGTTGTCAACATGTATAGATTGCCAGGCTTTGCTTTCGCCCAGAATAAAGAAAGTTTAAGGTTAAAAATGAAAAAGAGGAAGTGTCGATGTCGCAACAGCTGCTCTAAAGACACATAAAGCCTGCGAATTTGTTAAAGGCTAACACTTAAAATTCTCTAGGCTAAGTACGGGGTGATGGGGGATGGAATTTACAACAGATGGAATTCAATTCTTGTTTTATATGAACCTAAAACGGCATTGCTCAATATTAAAAGTTCTTATAAAATTTAAAAAAAAAAAAAAAACCCTCACAAACAGCATCGGAAATAAAATGCAAGCCCTAAAAATTTCAGCTTGCACCTTCCATCCCAACCTCATTCCAAATCAAACTATGTATCTCTTTTATTCATAAAATGATACATATACTTATGAATAAAAGCCCAAAGCTGGGCATTTTGAAATGAGTTATCTAACCTCCAAGAGCAAATAAGATCATTTCCTTTCACATCTCTTCATTCCTAGCAATTACCTGGCTGAATTTCAACCTGACTCTGAACGGGGAGGGAGCATCTACTTCGCCGTGTCTGAATATATCGTGAGCAATCCCTATGCATGTTTTCTTCTATTCCAAAAGCCCATCTCTTAATAAGATTTTTTATTAATTTCCTCAAGCAGATTCCACTATCAGAGGCGCTGGCCGTGCATCACAAATGACCTGCGTTTTATTGGTTACTGGTCATTATGTAAGTAAGGAAGGAAACATCTCCTTCTGTGCGACTCAATGGTTTAATAATTATTAATGAGACATTATGCCTTTGTACATTTCTGACAGATGATTAAGTGCACTATGAATGTTTAACATTGCTCTCTGAGGTCTGGAAATGTGACGCCAAACGCCCACTCGTGCTTTGCACAATCAGAAAATACAAATTCGATTACAGCCATATGGCAGCATTATTGATTTTTGTTTGTAATATTTACAAACTGTAGGTAAAATGTAATATGAGAAAAAGCATGTGTGATGATGGCAGGTCCATTTACTTGGAAGTGTTTTCCCTTATACTCATTTGGAAGCAGTTTCCCCGGTAAGCAGTGGTGTTGGGACAACTCCTGAGTCAACCTCTTGAGCTGTGTTTCCTTCTTCCTGGGATCGGCATGGCAGGAAGAGCCTCATTCCCACCCCTACACTCATGGCCCATCTTTGCCAATTCTTGGACATAGGAACTTTCACTCAGAGACCACTTTGCCTGCCAGAATCACCTAGAAATTTTTTCAAATACCTATTTCACCATTTAATAAAAGCAGGATCTCTTGAGGTGTTCACAAGCATTGGTGCTTTATTTTTAACTTCAAAGAGTTTCTAAAAATTAGCCAGGGTTTGAGAACCTCTGATTTATACCACCTGCTGTGCCAGATTTAAAATCTGGACTCAAAATTCTTTGACACGCCTCCCAATAAGAAGCGGGGTCTAGGGAAACTTCCCTACAATCTGGGCTTCATGACAACTTGACTGATACATTATAAGACCAAAGAAATGCTGGGCCATGTTCTAGGTCCAGTCCTTAACAACTGGAAGCTTCCACTTTCTTCTGTCTCCTAAGACCTCATAATTTGAACCCAGCTACCATGCTGTGAGGAAGCCCAAGCAGCCTGTGGGAGGCCCATATGGAAAGAAATTGAGGTCCTGACCCAGAGCCTGGTTGAGCAACCGGACTCACCAACCATGTGAATGAGCCATCTTGGAAGTGGTTCCTCCAGCTCCCAGTAGATCTACCCCAGCTCTCAGCACCTAAAACAGAGACATGCTATCCCTGCTAAGCCTTGGCCAGACTTCAGATTCCCAGACAAAATAAATCCTGATTGTTATTTGAAGCCATTATATCATGTGGTGGTCTGTTAGGCAACACATAATTGGGACAGCTGCTTATCCAAATGGTGTCATGGAAAGGGATTTACTCTTTTAAGAGTTGAATTACAAACATGAATGAGCTTAGTACCTCAAAAAATGTAGCCTTCCACCTTCTCTTTGGCCAAAATAATGAAACTCTCCTCCCTTCTTCACACATGGTAGAGCGCCTCCATGAAGCCTTCCAAGTCTGTGTCAGTTCTCTATAATGTTTCTAACCATCTCGAGCCTTGTTTACAAAATTAATTAGTGCCTTGGTCACACAAAATTATAAACTCAAAATATTGAATACCAATTTTCATTTGGAAGATAGTTCGATGAGAAGATAATCATAGTCTTTAAAGAGCCAAATTTGGGAAGTAACAGCTTGAATTGATAAAAAGTCAGATTCAATGGATAAGAATACAAGGAGGAGGGAAGAAATCACAGTGTGAGAAGGGAGGAGGTTTTATACAGTGAGGAGCTCAGTGACAGCCGTGGGTCTCAAAATGGGTCTCAGTCAGTTCTGCTGACCTAACAAACACCACTGACTGGGTGGTGTATACAACAGACATTTATTTTCTCACAGTTCTGGAACCAAGATCAAGGTACCAAGATTGGTTTCCAAAGAGACCTCTCTTCTTGGCTTGTTGACAGGAGCCATGTCCTCACATGGCCTTTCCTCTGTAGGAGTGTGGGGAGAGAGTGGTCTCCCACATCTCCTTCTCTTCTCTTAAGGACAAAATTCCTGTCAGATTAGGCCCCACCATACTGAATTCATTTACCCTTAATTATGTCCCGGTAAAGGCCTTCTCTCCAAAAATAGTCACATTGAACATTAAGTCTTCAATGGTTGGGAGACACAGTTGAGTCCACAACAGAATGGAAAAAGGATTAGAACAAGTGGAGAAATTCTAGATGGAATTATACCTTTCTTACAAGCCCCAAACTAGGTGGTCATCTTGACATTATTGTTACTAAAATCAATAACAGTGGTAACCATTTATTGGTCAACTATGAAGTGCCTGACTTTTCATGTTGTCACATTTGCTCCCAAAACAACTCTGTAAAATAAATTATATTGTCCTCATTCTTTGCAGCTAAGGAAGTCAAGCACAAGAAAATTCAGTAGCTTATCCACGATGTCATAGCTGGTAAATATGACAACAGGAATTTGAACACAGGTCTGTGGGCAGATCATTGGCTTTGTAATCCAAAACCAACCTCCTATGTCTTCCTATCTTCCATTCCTTTGTCATTTCAAAAAAAGTATTAATTGAGCACCCACTATGATTCAGGCCCTATGTTAGACCTTGGGGATGCAAAGTCAACCTGACCCTTGTCAAAGAAAAAATGATTCTGCCACTTGTGGAGACAGTAAGGAAGACTTTATTCAAGGGGCCCCTGCAAGGAGGGGGTCACAGTCCGGGAGGGAGATCAGACTCAACTCTGACTACAACAATGACAAGAGGGGATTTAGAGCCAAAGAACAGGGTGAGAAATTTACTAAGAAAAAAACATGAGGCATATATATATATATATATATATATATATATATATATATATATTTCAAAAATGTATATGATGGAATATTGCACAGCCATTAAAAAGAATGAGACCTTGCCATTTGCAGCAACATAGACAGACCCAGAGGGTATGCTGCTAAATGAAGTAAGGCAGAGAAAGACAAATACCATATAATTTCACTCATCTGTGGAATTTAAGAAACAAAACAAACAAACAAGCAAAGAAAAAAAGGTAAACAAAAAAAGAACTCTTAACTATGAGAACAAACTGCTAGTTACCAAGGGGGTGGTAAAATAGATCAAGGGGATTAAGAGTACACTTACCTTGATGAGCACTGAGTAATGTAGAGAATTGTTGAGTCACTGTATTATACAACTGAAACTAATATAATGTTTGTTAATTAAAACAAACAAACAAACAAAAACCACCAAAATTTTAAAACTTTTACTCTAAGAGAAAAAAATAGAAACCATGAGGGGGAAGAGGGAATTCTTGCTAGACCGATTCAACAGGATTCTTGCTGAAGTCAGGACAGGGCGACAAGACATTGAGGCTGGGGGAATGAGCAATCTGATTCAATATCCAGGGTAGGAGGTTTCCACTCAATTGGTCCAGCAGGATTCTTCTTAAACCCGACTAAATGGGCAAGGGCAGAGCTCAAGGTCAGGGTCTCGTCAAGAAGACGGCCCGATGAGGCTGACTGATTTGGCCCAAGAGAGCATCTTTGTCACCCTGTTTCTGAGGAGCTTACAGTTCAACGAAGAGACGCAGTCAGCAAGTGCACTGCAGAAATCTCAGTCTTCTGTAAGACTTCTTACCCAAGTCTCTACGTCTACGTACTCTGGTTTTGAAAGGAACAGAAGAACGTTCCAGAGGAGCTATGGGCACCATTGCTGAAGAGTAGCCAGGAATGCCATGGTGGTAAGACAGGGCTTCAGAGAGTGCTGGGAGCCCCTGGAGATGATCCAGCCGCCGATCAGCCTCCACCGATGTCTGGCACACGGCAACTCTGAAAAAGCAAACACAGCCCGGCCTACCTCTAGTCAAGCAGTGGAGCCCTAGAGGCCTCTTCCCCAGGATTCCTCAAAGCAAATCAAGCCGTCATTTCTTCATGACACAGCCTTTGTTTGTCCTCTCATCCATTTCTTTGGTGCCACTAACCGAATTCATGATTTGTGCTCAGCCAACCCAAAAACCAGGAGCCTGAATGCCAGGAGACCATCCTTGCCTCCTGCTTCCGTTTTTACTTTAAAAGCTGGATTCCTTTGAAGTACGAAAAACAATCTGCCTCTCACTAGACTGGAAGGCTTCAGAAAATCCCACACAGTGGATGGCCAGAGTTTATCCCAGTTCGCCTTCCAGACCTGTATATACCACTGGGTTGATTGATTGGAAATGACCCGGATTGATTGAAAATGACCCAGACTGTTTCTGAACTTGCTCCCAGAGAGTGGAGGGTTTTTCTGGGATGGTTTAAGTATTGACCAGCATTGCCAAGAAGTGGCTGCTGACATCCTGAGGGAAAAAAGCCCTGGGCCTCCCTTGTCCATTCTTCACCTTCTTCAGCTTTCTCCCCAGCCAGCTCCTGCCTCATCTCCCTCCCCAGAGCCCTTACCTCCACCTCCAACCTGCCAGGCAGCAAGAGCCCAGAAATGACTACATATTTTTAGAGTGTTAAATATTTGAGACTGCTTCTTGCCCTATACTTTCCAAAACATAACACTATTGGAAACATTCGAATGTACCACATAAAGACAGAGAAATTGTGATAATCTGTCACAAAGATTTTCAGAAAAGGATGCAAAACACCGGCATAATTACATCGTCTTTAGCTTAGGTGTTAGATTCCTCCTCTATAGTTCTAAATCTGCCTTTTCTCATATTCCTGTCAGATAGAGCATTTTGTTTTAAAACCTTTTAAGTTCTGTTTTAAAATCATAAAATTTATGTCCTGACAAACCTATATTTTCAAACTCCAACATTTACACCCAGAACAGCCCATGGTGAGTGTCCTGCTTGATTAAGGTTTGAACCGTCAGGGGATGTCCTGCAAAATTCCAGTAAGGAAGGAGCATTAGGTGACCTTAAAAAAGAAAAGTCAGGATGGGGGAGACAGGGGGCCAGGGGAACCCTCTTTCCTGATGGACAACAACAAACAGGAAAATTTTGCCCCGGGCTTCACCCTGGCACACAGGGGTACAAATGCCTGAAGCCTGCTTCTTTCCACAGATAAGTACCTAAGGAAGTGAGTTTTCTCCTCAAGACAGACAACCCAGAGGCACCTGGGTGGCTCAGTCAGTCAAGAGTCTGCCTTAGGCTCAGTTCAGGCTTCCTGCTCGGTGGGGTGTCTGCTTCTCCCTCTGCCCCTCCTCAGCCTATGCTTACACTCACACACTCTATCTCTCTCTGAAATCAATAAATAAAATCTTAAATTAAAAAAAAAAAAAAGATTTCTGTGATCCAGAAGTTCAAGGATGATAGGTGTAGGGACTTCCGTGATGTGATGGTTAATTTCATGTGTGTGTCAGCTTGACTGGGCTGCAGGCTGCCCAGTTACCCAGTCAAACAACATTCTGGCTGTGTCTGTGAGAGTATTTCTGGAGGAGATTTAACACGTGAATCGGTACACTGAGCATGGCAGGTCGTCCACCCCAACGTGGGTGGGCCTCATCCAATTCATTGAAGAAAAGTTGAATTCATAGAACAAAAAATTGAGTAAGGGAGAATTTGCTCTCTGCCTGACTGATTTGAGACTGAGCCGGGACCTCAGTTTTCTCCTCCCTTTGGACTTGGACTGAACTAGAACTTATACCATAAGCTCTCCTGGGTCTCCAGCTTACTGACTGTAGAACTAGAGACTTGTCAGTCTCCTTAATCATGTGCGCCAACTCCTTGTAATAATTCCCTTCATATGTATGGTTGGTTAGATGATAGATAGATAGATAGGAGATAGATGTAATCTATTGTTTCCTTTTCTCTGGATAACCCTGACTGATACACTTAGTGATCCTGGGGTATATAAACCAGACCCCACCAAAACAAAGGAGTCGAGAGAGACACAAACATAGAGAGACAGAGACATACAGAAAAAGATTCAGACAGACAGTATGTATAGAGCAGAGAGACACACGGATAGAGAAACATAGAAGCAGAACAAACAGAAACAGACAAGACAGAAAGAAAACAGGAGGGCACACAGACAAACAGAAGCAGAAACACAGATAAACTTAGCAGGATGAGAAAAAATACAGTATCTCATGATGCTTTATTTTTTTCTTGTAACTTTCGTTATTTCTCTGTTTCAGTAAAGACTCTCAGGGGAAAGCATGGCCCTTACATTTTAACCACACCTCCGCCCAGTCAGATTCGGCTGTCATAGATACCTGTCAATGACCTGCCCAGTGCCCAGGAAGAAAGGATTAGCATTTTTATCCCACAGATACTCAGATACTAACCCACAACCACACTCCAGGCCTGAGACCCAGTCTCACCTCTGTCAGTTACACTGTGTAAGCATACTGGAGTCTCAGCATACAGGATGTCTCAACACAGCTGTCCCCTATAGTCACCTTGGACCTGATCCTCCCCAGACCAATTAAATCAGATTCTCTAGGGCTGGGCATTGCTATTTTTTTGCAAGCTCCTCAGGGGAGCCAGGAAGCAAAGAAATCTGGGTTCTGCTATGTAAGAGCCATATGCCAGGCAACAGAGTTCGAACCTGAGAACATGGCAAGTAACCCGGTTCAGTGACGCTTGTCCTCTGCGCACACGACAGGTACCACTTACAGCCCACGAGCTCTACTTGCTATGCCACTTTCAAAGCTCCAGAGAGCAAGGACTAATCACAATGGCACGTTGTCACTGCTTGGTGCCAGGCTAAATGCTATACGGGCATTGCCTCATTTAATCTCACAACACCCTGTGTCATGTCGATAATCTCTCTGGTTTTCAGGCAACAAAACTGAGGTCAGAGAGATCAAACCATTTTCCAAGATCCAATAGCAAAGTATGTGGGAGAGCCCCTCCACCCCACCGCAAAGATGGGTCTCACAATGAAAACCAGCATTGCCCTGGAGCACGGGGCCACACACAGGAAGGCACGTGGGGCTTCCGTCTGGGTGACTGTGCTCTGGCCACACCAACTGGACAGTATGCTGCCACTTCCTTCAGCCTGGTCTGAGGAGAGACACCTAGTGAGAGCCCCAGCTCCCCAAAAGTAAGAGGGGTGGGGGGGACACGGGGCGGGGAGAGCTTAAGTTCCTGCATTGACTTTAATTAAACTCACCAGAGAAGTACACAAGGGACTCCACACAGAACTTGTGCCAGTGTTATTTATACTACTACTATATACTACTCTTAATTCCAATTTAGCAGAAAAATGGTTTCCTCAAACCTACTCCACTGGGTTAGGGCTTTGTCTATCTCTTGAGAAACAGCGCCATCTACTGATGCATTTTGACACTGTTCCTGTGAACCGAGAAAAAATTAACTTGTTTTTGCCTTTAATTATGAACGTGTTCCAAGACATGGCCCTTCTTCCCAAATGTCTGTTCTGCACTTAAAACCTAATAAGTTATTTTCTTTTATAGCCACAAATGATAAATGGTTTTGGAATTACACTAGGACTTTCAAGCATATGTTTTTGTTTTTTGTTTGTTTGTTTAAGAGAGGGAGAACTTGAGGGGTAGAGGGCAAAGGGAGAGGGAGAAAGAGAATCTTAAGCAGGCTCCTCACCCAGCGTGGACCCAACTCAGGGCTTGGTCTCAAGATCCTGAGATCATGACCTGAGTCAAAATCAAGAGTCGGTCATTTAACCGACTGAGCCCCCCAGGCACCCCTCAAGCATATGTCTTGAAAAATGGATCCTACAAATCAGAATTTGATGAGGTGGGGGCAGCCAACAGACAGACCCTTAAGGGTAGAGTCAAGAAGACAAGGGGACTTACACAGCAGTGATTATGCTGTTCCCCTGAGCCCACTTGGGAGCCGCACAGCCAATCCAAAAGGACATGAACCCTACATCCCTACATTCCAAAACACTAATGACCTAGGAATCAACCCACAAAGAGATGTGAATGACTACTGTGCAGAAAAAAAATTATTAAGAGAAATCAAAGAATATCTAAATAAAGGGAAGGCTACACTATGGTTGGGATTCAGTCATAGTGAGAATGAAGTCCCTATCAAGAGAGGTAAAAAGTGGTTCTTCAGGGGAGTAAAGAAATCTGTTTTTATGTGTAAGGCACAGATACACAGTTATCTGTGGCCTTAAAATGTCAGGGGAGTGGGGTTATTTAGGGTGAACGTCTAAAAAAGATTCTTTGGGGGGAATATCAGGAGGGGAAAAAAGCTGAGAAGCACTGGGTTAGAAGATTCAATATTGTTAATATATCCGTTCTTCCAAACTGATTTATGGATCCAATGCACTTCTAATAAAAATTCTGATAGAGAGAGAG
The DNA here is from genome assembly GCF_002288905.1 of Enhydra lutris kenyoni. Classification (NCBI taxonomy): domain Eukaryota; kingdom Metazoa; phylum Chordata; class Mammalia; order Carnivora; family Mustelidae; genus Enhydra; species Enhydra lutris. The sequence goes on from NW_019154085.1 coordinate 102,209,577, forward strand.
AAAATGTGTGTGTGTGTGTGAACTGACAAGCTGGTCATAAACGGATATTGAAGGAAAAGGAAAGGTAGGAGGTTGCTTCAATATATAGTAAGACTTATCACAGTGCTATAGTAATGAAGAGAGTGTGGTACTGGCCCAAAGTGAGCAAAGAGAACAGTGGAATAGACTGGAGAGTCCGGAAAAAGATTCATGCATGTTCGGACACTTGGTTTACAAAGCAGTGGAGAGAAGACAGTCTTTCAACAAGTGGTACTTGGATTCCCATAGAAAAGGAATGAAAACTGACCCTCATGTCATAATTATTGGAGGATTATAAATAGAAATGTGAAAGGCAAAGCAACAAAACTTCTGGATCACTAGCTCTCAAAGTGTAGTCCCTAGACCAGCAGCACCAAGGAACTTGCTAGAAATGCAAATTCTGCAGGCTTCCCTCACCCCCCTTCACTCCACCCCCATCACTCGCACCCCAGACTTGCTGGGTCAGATACAGATCCTCCACTCCAGGAGGAGTTGGCAAGCCCTCCAAATGATTCTCACCCACACTGAAGTCTGAGAGCCAACTCAGGGGAATATTTGCATGATCCAGGGAAGGGAAGACTTCCTGAACAAAGCATAGCTACCAAGGAAAAGATGAGGACATAAAAAGGTAGAACTTCTTTTTTTTTTTTTTTAAAGGTAGAACTTCTATTCATCAAATAATACCATGAAGAAAACAACGAATCACTTTTCAGAAAAAGAAACTTGTGGGGCGCCTGGGTGGCTCAGTGGGTTAAAGCCTCTGCCTTCGGCTCAGGTCATGATCCCAGGGTCCTGGGACCAAGCCCCGCATCAGGTCCTCTGCTTGGCGGGGAGCCTGCTTCCCCCTCTCTCTCTGCCTGCCTTTCTGCCTATTTTTGATCTCTGCCAAATAAATAAATAAATAAATCTTTTTAAAAAAAAAAAAAGAAAGAAAGAAAAAGAAACTTGTAGCACAACTGCAAAGTTATCATATATCATATATCATATCCAGAATATATAAAGAACTCTTACATATCAATAAGAAAAAGCCCAAAACAGGGGCGCCTGGGTGGCTCAGTGGGTTAAAGCCTCTGTTTTCGGCTCAGGTCATGATCCCAGGGTCCTGGGATCGAGCCCCGCATCGGGCTCTCTCCTCAGAGGGGAACCTGCTTCCTCCTCTCTCTCTGCCTGCTTCTCTGCCTACTTGTGATCTCTGTCTGTCAAATAAATAAATAAAATCTTTAAAAAAAAAAAAAGAAAGAAAGAAAAAGCCCAAAACAAAAATGAGCAAGAGGCCTGAAAAGACACTCCTTAGGTGATATTCGAATGGCCAATCAACATATCACTAGAAACTAGAAAAATACACATTAAATTATAATGCAATATAATTTCAGACCCATCAGAATAGATTTAAAAATTGTGACAACATCCAAGTGTTGGTGAGATTGCAGAATAGGAAAAACTTGGCAACCTTTTCCTGTCAATGGCTAGATAGTAAATGTTTTAGGCTATTTGGTCAAGAGACAAAACTGAGGATGTTATCTATCCAAGAACTTCTCTAACAAGAGAGAACACTTGTTCCCTTCCACACTAACCCCCAAACCCCCACCACATTTGACTGGAGTGGGCCATCCTAGGTGGTAGACAGGTTTTGCCCCGAGTTGTGGTTGACTCAGGCCCAAGGAGCCTGGTGGGCTGGGAGGAGGGAGGTGGCCATGGTCAGTTTCCCTCTCTCTCCCAGGGACACTCAGATTCCAACTCTACCACCTGTTGTTGCAGATAAAGCTTTATTGAAACACAGGTACGCGTAACTTTACGTACTGTCTGTGCCTGCTTTTATAGTAACAATGGTAGTTGCAACACAGACCATATGGCCCAAAATCTGAATATATTTACCATCTGCCCTCTTACACAAAAAGTTTGCCAATCCCTATAATAAATCACCGAGCTGTAGGTTTTCATTTTGTATGTATATATTACATATATTACATATAATATACATATATTATAATATATGTTACATTATCTATTACACACAATATACATATACAATGTAAATTATGTATTATATATGTTGTATTTATATACATGCATGCTATATTTTATAATTTTAACTATATATATTTCATATATATATATGAGATTCTATGTTTAGCTCTTACTCATTTTTGGCAAAGGCCTTCAATGCACAAAATAGCAATTAAACCAATTACCTTTAAAAAATACGTATTCTTTTCTTTAATTAAATATATTAATTATAGATGATGGATGATGGGTACTAAAGAGGGCACTTTAATTGTAAAAGCACTGGGTATTATATGTAAGTGACAAATCACTGAATTCTACTCCAGAAACCAATATTGCACCGTATGTCAACTAACAAAATTTTTTAAAAAATCAATTACATAGACAAAATACTTGCCTCCAGAGCTGATTCTCGTCTCAATTTCTATATTTGTAAAAGAATAGGTCATCAACTTTTGCCCCAAATACTTTGATGATATATTTCTTAAAGATGTTTTAAAGATTGCAGGATGATAGTTGAAGGCACTTTCTTCAAGTGCCTTGCCAAATGTTGTCACTTCTCTATTTGAGTTGTTCTTACAAGATTGAACCCAGGTATCTATAAACACAGCAAAATTCAACAAAGAGCCACATTCAGTAATGCCTTATTTATTCAGGGATGTGGAGGAAGGCAAGTTTTTTGATCCACTGAGTTCCTCTCTTTGCATTTTGTAATTCATCCATTCAGTAAATATTTACTTAGAGCTTTCCATGCCAAAACTTTTATTTTCACCATGTTACTGCAAATATTTCTGAAATATTTTGTATCTTTCCTTGCCTTTTACACAAAGAATGCTGAGAATAATTTAAACTTTTCTTTATGATTCAGCCTTATTATGGAACCAAACCATATTCAAAAATGTTGGTTTTCAAATATACATTTTAGTTGAAAAGCCCTTTGATAGAATTCTAACATATAACATAGAAAAAAAAGAAGAGTAGAAATGAGGGATGGGGGTAGAGCATAGTCCCACCCACTCAGTATCTCTGGGACAATACAAAACCTTAACTATGGGATCATCATCAGAAAATGCTCGCGCCACATAGAAACACTCTCCAGGGCTGCTAAGAGATAGAAGATTGCTCCATAGTCAGTAATCCTGAATTATGATCCAAAACTGCTTTTTTTTTTTATTTGAATGTGTTTTATGTGTCCTTCCCAACATTAGCAATCACTTTTTGCGGCTGATCAGTGTGGCCCCCAGTATCTGCTCTCTCCTTCACCCACCCGTGCACGCCCAACATCTGTGGTTTCTGTAGACTGAGAAATCAAAGTCACCAGGCTTCACAGAAGTGTGGGTAAGTCAAGAGTCCAGAAACTAGCAGGACATGAGAAGCCTTTCTTGAATAAAGGACATGGGCTTTACATTCTGCACCATGAGTGATCTATTTTGATAGCCAAACATGTTTTTCTGTCTCATTTCCAGATTGCCCAATCTGTATTACAAGCGAAGTGACCTGTAGGTAGGTAAAGAAATTCTCTACCATCAGGAATGAATTAGCACAGTAGATGGTGATGCCATTTTATCAACTGAGGAAATATTTCTAGCATCTCTCACTCTAAAAACTGTATCTACTAGTAACTTAACTTTCAAATGCAAATAGTTGGATTGACTCTTGTGTCTTTCCACTTAAGCTTATATAAAATATGTGTCCATAAATACCGGCGAAGAAAATATTCTCCACCCCAGACACATACACTAACACAACACCTGAGCTTGTCATTTAACCCAGAAGTCTTGGAGTTCACCAAGGGAAAGAAGTTATCTCCAGAAACAAACTGTTAAACCTGTTCTAAGATGATGTGGTCACTGCATCTCAGAGGCCCCCAGTGGCAGCCATTTTAGCAAATTGGCATCATTCGCTGACATTCTGAGAGTACTGAGTAAAAGAATGCATCAAGGGGTACCTGCCTGGGTGGCTCAGCAGGTTAAGTCTCTGCCTTTGGCTCAGGTCATGATCTCAGGATCCTGGGATCAAGCCCCGCATCGGGCTCTCTGCTCAGCAGGGAGCCTGCTTCCCTCTCCCTCTCTGCCTACTTGTGATCTCTGTCTGTCAAATAAATAAATACATTCTTAAAAAAAAAAAGAATGCATCAAATGTATTTATAAGAGAAAACCTAAGGCATACATATAGACACTGCACAGATAAGCCTTAGAAGTGCATAGATTGATTGCACCCAATGACCAGTTATAGAAACAAAGCCAGTCAAATGACTTAATTCCTTTAGGGGCCTTAAACATCCCTTAAATTAAACTTCAAGTTTATTTCACATCACAAAAACGTTCTGTGTATAAAGAAACCATGGAGTCTGGAGGAACCACAATTTTACACACTGAATGTCGTATGTGTTTAGACATAGGTATAAAATGTGAAATGTGGCCAGTATCTTAAAGGGCATCTCTACTCACCAGATTCATAATGCTTCAATCTCTCCTGCCAATTCCCCCAAGTGCTCCTCTGCTTATCATTGAACACAGGGTCAGAGAACGTCCTGGATCAGTTCTATATGTATTCAATCTTACTAGAATATATTCATGTATTACTAAATATTTGCATTTGGTACAACTTCAATTTTGAATTCAATGTAAGTTTCAGTAAAACTACAAAATTCTAATACTTGAGGATAATCATACTTCAGATAAATGTTAAACCCACAGAAGGCTATTTAAAACATAAGCAGAATGAACCAATGATCTTCCTCTTCTTCAAAATGATAGAGCCTTACTATTCCTGTATCTCATTTTAAGTAGTGTGAATCCCTAAAAGAGATAACTTTTTAAAAATAATAACAATTGGAAACTGATGCATAGCCTGTTAGGATCTACCTGAATATGAGAAGTATTTCTTCAAAAACTCAAATGAATTGCCCAGATTCATATGAATATTTTATGGCTACAAATCCTATCCCCTTTGGGCAATTAAGAGTTACCTTGTAGGAGCCACAGTTAATTATTCATTTGAAAATAATTCAGGGTTTGAAATAGACGCTCTAGAGGAAAATTCAGGACAGATCTGGTCCAAAGAATAGGGCGTTAAGAAACCTTACCACAGGGGCACCTGGGTGGCTCAGTGGGTCAAGGCCTCTGCCTTCGGCTCAGGTCATGATCTCAGGGTCCTGGGATCGAGCCCCGCTCTCTTCTCAGTGGGGAGTCTGCTTCCTTCTCTCTCTCTGCCTGCTTCTCTGCCTACTTGTGATCTCTGTCTGTCAAATAAATAAATAAAATCTTTAAAAAAAAAAAAAAAGAAAAAGAAACCTTACCACACTCAGCACAGACCTTGCAAATCCCTCGTTAGTCTAGCTCAGTAAAAAGGTAGAGAAACACAGCTAACTTTTTTTTTGTCCTTTAATTTAAGAAGAAATGGACCTTTTTTGCCTTACCGCAATGAACATCAAATTTACACAAAACCTTAGCTCATCAAAAAGAAGTCAAGGCATAAAAGATTATTCAACATTACAATAAAAATTTCATAAAACTCAGGCTATATCCAAGCCCTTTCTCCAGCTGCTGCTCCATTCCGGATGAAAATGTTGATGGAAAAAGCCCAACTTTAAATAAGGACCAAGGCACTCCTCCAATTTGCGCTGGGAGTATTTTATCGGGGCACTCACTGGAAGACACGTCTGTCCTTGAAATCAGATAAAAATGCTTCAGGGGCCCCCTGCTGGTGATTTATGGACCTTGACCATCAGATAAAAATGACCATGAATCAAATGAGCTACGACCAGGTTCCACAAACTGGTATCTTGTCTACGAGATTCTTAGCATTTACATTGTATGCAGTCTGTCCATCTCGACCACAGTGGATTCAACCTGTGTACTCTACTTTAAAAAAAGGGTCCGGGGATGTTTGTTTTTTTAACCTCTCAATTCCCTGCAACTTAAAAAAATGAACATTTAATGCCTTGACACAAATAACCCTCCTTGTCTCCCTCTTCAGATGATTCCATCCAAAAGCATATTGTACAACACTGCGGTTAGTGTCGTATAATACAAACTCATAAATCTGCGTGGAATCTATTTATTTACTTATTCTCCGCGCTGGCAAATGAATTACTGTTGGCTTAAATCTCTTAAGTGCCAATATGTTGCTAGAAGTGGTGGATTTAACAAAATGGAAAGGAGTATATAACTGATTTTTACCAGGAACTACAACCCAAAAAGGGAGCTTCTCGATGGTCTATTAAACTTGCCATGCTCTCCCTAGCCCCGGGAGACGAATCTAATAAACCATTCTTCTAAATCCACCCCTAAGGTGGACGGCCCAATTAGTATAACCTGAATTCACCAAAGAACCTGCTCAAAGGTTCATTATAATGAACATGATCATCAACGAGCGAGTGTTTTTAAGAAGAAGAAGCTACCCTACTTCCAGGCATTCTGATTTACTTGGCCTGGAATAAGCCCCAGGCATGGGTATTCTATAAAAACTGCCTATGAAATGTTTAAGGATAGTGGCTGAGAACCACCACACTATTCCCAGGGACTCCAAGCAGCGCAGTGGAGCTGCTCCCATGTCCACTTACACTGAGGCCAAAATAGGAAGGGTGGCTTTCTACACCCACATTCCCCTCTTCCACTATTTCTCCTCCTTGTAATTACATGCAAGATTGTGACATAGCCAATAAACTCTACCCACTACTTAATAGTTCGGGTTACAGCCAATTATAAATTTTAAAATCTCATGCTCACAGAAACTATAAAAGCTAAGCTGCACAGAGTAACTTCGGAGTTATAAAATTAGTGAGATTTTTTATTCATTCATTCATTCGTTTTATTTTTTTTTTTTTTTAGTTTAAGATTTTATTTATTTGACAGACACAAAGAGAGAAAGCACAAGCAGGGAGAACAGCAAAGGGAGAGGGAGAATCGGGCTCTCTGCTGAGCAGGGAGTCCGACTCGGAGCTCGATTCCAGGATCCCAGGATCCCAAGATCATGACCTGAGCCAAAGGCAAACACTTAGCCACCCGAGCCACCCAGGCAGCCCTCCTATATTTATTTTAAATAGCAAGTTCCCAAGCAATGCTGTGGCTGCTGGCCTGGGGATCGTACTCTAAGAACCACCCTCCTATACTACATATCCAAGTTCCTCCAGGCTCTATCCTGGACTCTTTTTCATTTTACATTATCCTCCCTTTCTATGCAGTTATGGCCAAGACTGCCGCTTAGACTGTGTTTCTAGCTCTGGCCAGACTTCCCAGTCAGCTTCTTCTAAGCAACAACTGCCTACTCAACATCGCCACCTCGTGGTCTCAACGGCATCACCAACTCAACGTCCCAGGGCCAGAAGTGTGATCTTGACCCTACTCAAACCAGGTCCTCCTCCTCTTCCAAGGTTCCATTACTCACGTCACCTCCCACGTGCACAAGCCAAGGCCCTGTGATTCATCATGGACACTATTGTCTACGTGGTGCCTTTCTTCCCATAACAATCAGTTCATTCCAGAGTTTATCTGTTGACCTAGTAAATATTTCTCATCACCCCTACCTCTACCCCAACCCAGAATATAGTCATCCTTCACCTGGACCATCATTTCCCCACATTCATTCTGCATCCGACCCTCTCTGATTTTTTTTCTTCACACCATGGACAGTTTTTCAGGTTTTGTGGGGTTTTTTAAAGATTTTATTTATTTATTTGACAGAAAGAGAGATCACAAGTAGGCAGAGAAGCAGGCGGTGGGCGGGGAGGCCTCCCTGCTGAGCAGAGAGCCCAATGCGGGGCTCGATCCCAGGACCCTGAGATCATGACCTGAGCCGAAGGCAGAGGCTTAACCCACTGAGCCACCCAGGTGCCCCTGGTTTTTGTTTTAGTGAAAATATGATAGCATCATTCTCCGCCCTTCAATGGCTTTCAAATTAAGTTGACTTTGAAATTAAAACCAAAAATCTAATTTAACTTGGCTTCCAAGTCCTAGAAGGCACCAGTCCAGCCACCTGACCATCCTCACCTCACGCTACTCTCTGTCTCGCTCTGAGTACCAGCCACATGAATTGCTTTCAACCGCTGAATCTGACTCCATCCTCCAAGGACACTTACCATGCTGTCTGATACCACACGGCTCCCCCTCACCTCTTCCTTCGCCTAGTTAATCCTGACTCATCATTCAGTCTTCAGGTGAGGTGTGACTTGTCCTGAAAAGTTCCCTGCCTTAGACTTGTACTTACTTTTTGACTCCGTGAGACCCAACACTTTTTACAACAAATACTTTGTCATGTCTTATTTAGTGTCTTAAAATTACATTTACAAATCATATAACCTCCGCATAAATAAAATTTTAGAACACTCAGCATAGCACCCAAACTGTAATGTAAAGCGGAAATTATAGGAAAGTAATCTATAATAAAAAGTAATCTCTGTTTCAACGTGTAAATGATTAGTCATGGCTACATAAAAAGATCCAATAAAGTAATCACATGTTTGCATAGGATTCCATATATAGAATGAAAGAGCTCCAAACACAGACTGACACAGATTTGCTCTGTTGGTGACTCAATTCCATCTGCGTTTCTACAACCAGCATCATGATTTTCCAAAATGGCGAGCAGCTCTTAGGCAAGTTGCAAACAAAATCAAGTACAATCTTCCCTCCATGTATGCTGAGGTTACATTCTTGGAAAATTCTAGGTACATTAAAATCATGCAAAATGCAAAGCATTTCTATGGAAAATGGAGTTCAGTTCCAAACTCAGATAATCAAACCCATAAGCATCCAGAAAGTCATTTGAAAGTCACGTGTGAAGGGGCACCTGGGTGGCTCAGTCAATTAAGTGACTGCCTTTGGCTCAGGTCATGATCTCTGGTTCCTGGGATCAAACCCCATGTCAGACTCCCTGCTCATCGGGGAGTCTGCTTTTCCCTCTCCCACTACTCCTCCCCCTGCCTGTGCTCTCTTGTACACGCTCTCTCTCTCTACAATAAATAAAATCTTAAAAAAGAGACGAGAAGAGAAGAGAAGAGAAGAGAAGACACGTATGGATAGAGACGATACTTGCTGGAGAGGACTGCCCCGTGAGCTGTGGTACGTCTAACACTCTGTTCCTCTCCCATCAAATGCCTCCAATCATTTGTGGGGGCAACCAAATGTGCTCCCACAAATTTCGAAAGCTCCTCCTGGGTGACAGGTAATGGAAGCCTTGATCTTTAGCACTGACCACATACCATAAGCCCTGGCTGGCCCCTGATTTTTCTCTGTAATACAACATCCTTGTGTAAATACAGTCTGACACCTTCATAGACTTGGGGCCCCAGGGGAAGAGTGACTGAATAGGCATTTTGTCTGTCCTTATGTTCCTAGGGCTTTGCCTAGGTGGGCACTCCGTCACTTCCCCAAGTGAATGATTGAACGCAAGTCCTCTGGTGCTATGTTCCAGAAAAGCAGGCAGCCCTGTGCTTGGCTCTGCACTGGTGACCACTGACAGGAGAAGCAGAATGGGAGCTCAGACATAACAAGGAATATTACCTTGATTAGAGAGCTCCTATGTGTCTTTCCTATTGTCTTAGTTCCAGCTGCTAAAGCAAAATACCAGAGCCTTGGTGGTTTATAAATAGCAGAATTTTCTCATAGTTCTGCAGGCTGGAAGTCCAATATCAGGGTACCAGCACGGCAACAACCCTCCTCCCACTGTAGCCTCACATGGAGGGAAGAAGAGAGGACAGTCAAGTTCAGATAATTACAGGAGCATCAGTTCTATTCATGAGGTCTCCATCTCATGACCTCATCTAATCCCTCCTACCTCCCAAAGGCTACTTCCTAATACCATCACACTGTGGGGGAGAGTTTCAACATCTGAGTTTGGAGGTGGGGAGACACAAACATCTGTCCATATCATCTGTTAAGTGTAATACATTTCCTTTTTCCTTAAGACCTACCAAGTTTAGGGGCACCTGGGTGGCTCAGTCAGTTAAGCATCTGCCTTGGGCTCAGGTCATGACCCAGGGTCCTGGGATCACCCAGTGTCCAGGTCCCCACTCAGCAGGGAATCAGCTTCTCCTTCTCCCTATGCCTCCCCCTGCTCATGCTCTCTCGCCCTCTCAAATAAATAAATAAAATCCTTTTTTAAAAAAGTACAAGTTCAGCTTGTACTCACATTTACAGTAGCACCAAACTAAGAGCCAAATCACAGTTTGTAATAGCCCCTCAAATAATGGTGAAAGGAACAAAATACAAGTTTGTCATAAAAACTGATCTGGAAGAGGCCACAAAAGAGCTTCTAGTCAATTCACGGGCTTGGGTTATTCACAGATGAGATGCACCAGGTCTAATTGTTGTGCCAGAGGAATCAGACCCCAGGAAATGTGTCAGCTCACTGTTCTTTATTTTACATGTGATTATCAGGACCAGAGAGGGCGACTCGGTTGTTCCAAATTATAAAGCCCATTTTGTAGCCCAAAACGCTGCTGGATTCAAGAGGAGCCAAGTGCGGGCTTGTTCGAGCCTAAGTCGCACATGGGAAAAAAGATAAATACTTCTCAGTGTCAGATCCTAAGAGCATTCTCATTAAAAGTGATGTATGTGTGAGTCTTTCCTCCCAATCTATTTCTTACAGTTTGGAAGGAGATATTTATCAAGCTGTATAAATCTCCCCCAATTTATTGAAAATTTTGGCACCAGGTAACAGGTCCAAAAAGCAGACAAGATTGAAAGAGTAGAATAGAGACTTCCAGAAAAGATGGCTCTGGGGGAAAAAAAAAAAGATAATCCCATGGCCAGGAAACATTCATGATATTACAACATCTTTTCAAAATTTAACATAGGTGGATAATAAATTTGGTGGAATATACGACTATTAAAGTAACTGAAAAAGATTTTTAAAAACCTCATGCTTCTGTCACGATAATATTTGCCTATGAATAATGAGGTAAACATGAATTAATAATTAAGAACAATAATTAGTACCAGGAAGGATGAAAGGGAGACCCTCTTCAACACAAAAAGGATCCTGTCCCTTTTGGGGTTTTTTTGTTTTGGTTTGGTTTTGGTTTTGGGTTTTTTTTGGTTTTTTTTTTTAAGCTCCACACCCAGCATGGAGTCCAGCACAGGGCTTGATCTCATAACCCTGAGATCAAGACCTGAACTGAGATCACAAGTCAAAGGGTTAACCAACTGAGCCACTCGGGTGCCCCAAAAGGCTCTTATACTTACAGAAAACCAAAAAAGCCTAAAATTCTAAAATTAAGATATAGCAATCTATAAATTCCTTAGAAATATTATGTCCATGAGAATTAAAAGAACTTAGAAAGTTAAAAGAAGTCGCCACTGGGAATAAAATTGAAGTGAGAGGCATTTTTCATCATTAATGTCCCATACTTTTTTTTATTTTTATTATACACACGTAGTCCCCAACTTATGATGGTTTGACTTAACGGGTTTTTGACTTTAGGATCATGTGAAAATGATATGTGTTCGGCAGAAATCATACTTTGTATTTGAATTTGGATCTTTTCCCAGGCTAGTAACATGCTCTTTCCTGATGCTGGGCTGCGCAGCTCCCGGTCAGCCAGGCACTCACAAGAACAAACAACCAATACACGGTCCACTACTCTGTCCCCAGACAGTCATCCTGTTTCTCGCTTTCAATGTAGCAGTCAAGTGACATGAGGTATTCAACACTGTATCATAAAATGGGCTATCTGTTCGATGATATACCCAGCTATAGGCTAATGCCAGTGTTCTGAGCATGTTTAGGTAGATGGGCTGAGCCATGATGGGCGGTAGGTGAGATGTTGTAAATTCACATTCAACTTAGACATTTTCAAGTCAAGACAAGTTTATCAGGATCTACCTCCATCAAAAGTCAAGGAAGGGGGCACCTGGGTGGCTCAGTGGGTTAAAGCCTCTGCCTTCCACTCAGGTCATGATCCCAGGGTCCTGGGATTGAGCCCCGCATCAGGCTCTCTGCTCAGCAGGGAGCCTGCTTCCTCCTCTCACTCTGCCTGCCTCTCTGCCTACTTGTGATCTCTGTCTTTCAAATAAATAAATAAAATCTTTTTTTAAAAAAAAGTCAAGGCGGGACGCCTGGGTGGCTCAGTTGGTTGGACGACTGCCTTCGGCTCAGGTCATGATCCCGGGGTCCCAGGATCGAGTCCCACATCGGGCTCCCAGCTCCATGGGGAGTCTGCTTCTCCCTCTGACCTTCTCCTCCCTCATGCTCTCTCTAAAAAAAAAAAAAAAAAAAAAAAAAAAAAAAAAAAAAGTCAAGGAAAATCTGTATAATTATTTTCTTCATCTTTTCAGTACTTAACTTCTGAGAAGGTCCATGATCAGACTGTAAGCCACATGAACTTTTAAAAGATACATTTATCCCATTCCATGTCTGTGTCATTCTGGTTAAAAATAGTATGACTCAATATATTGTTTTAGTCACAAAAATCCAAATTCTCAGCACCTCCCAATACAATGCAGAACCTGAACAATTATACTATAGTTGCTCAGACATTGGTTTAGGTCCAGACAGTGAACTACAAACTTTAAACCCACAACAATAATGACTTAATAGCAACTTGCATTTTTGCGTGACTTCTTGGCTGTAAGTTGCTTTCTGAACTGAAAACAGTGAGCTACGTCTATAGGTTTAGCCCATATTTTTCTTTGTGTGTGCGTATGTGTGTGTGAACCCATCTCTCATCAGAACGTCTTTAAACATTTTTTTAGCTGAATTGGTAGAATAGAATCTTGATGGAAAAGAGATTGTATTCCTTTCATTGAGAAACTCCATGTGTTTTAAAAACAAAACAAAAAAGAATTGCTTATTTTAGAAGAGCCCTGCACCCTAGGGAAAATTATGATTTTAAGGATTATGAACCTGTCAGTCCGTAAGTTATGAGCTAGAGGCAGCATCTGAAGTTTTGATTAATCTACTCATTATTCAGTTGACCCTACTTGCTAGCCTTGACAACAAAGAGAACGATCTGCAGGGCTAATATTACTTCAAGTAGAAAAACATGGAAGGAGATTCTGAACAAGACTCTTTGAAGCTTTCAAAGTAAATGGCGAGGTCTAGGGAGAGATGTTCTAGTAAAACAGGGCCATGGTACTTCATGTCTTAAATTCTGCACCTGTAAGAGGCTCCCTCTTCCCCTACCCTCTGGACAATTTCAAGCCAAGGGATCTGAACTATACCAAGTGACTCACAAGTAAGTTCCAAAGAAGATGTGAGAGGAATTAAAGATGGACTGAGAACAGGTTCATTCATTCAGTCACTTCCTACTGAGTACTGACTGTGGACAGGCACCATGCTTCATGCTGGAAGATAACTTTACTAAGATACGTCCTTTTGGCGCTGAGAACCCAGGGCCCAGTAAGTACATTTCTGGTGAGCTCTCTGGCTACTTTCACTTTGCACAAGGCTTTCTTTACAAACACAAAATAGCAAACGAGAGGAACACTTTATCGACATTAGCCAATAAGCACTGAGGGTTTTTTTTTCTTTTTTTTTTTAAGATTTATTCATTTATTTATTTGACAGAGAGATAGAGAGAGAGCACAAGTAGTCAGAGCGGCAGTCAGAGGGAGAGGAAGAAGCAGGCTTCCTACAGAGCAAGGAGCCTGATACAGGACTCGATTCCAGGACCCCAGGATCATGATCCAAGCTGAAGGCAGCCACCCAACCGACTGAGCCACCCAAGCACCCCAAGGGTTTGGTTTTGTTTTGTTTTTTTCCTATGTGACAATCTATTCTAAGCATTTGTCATGTATTTATTCATTTTATTCTCTCAACAACCCAGTGTGATAGTTACTAACATCATCCTCACTTTAGAGAGAAGGCAACAAAGCGTAAAAATGTATGTGACCTGCCCATGTTTCCATAATCTTCCTCCAAGGCCTGTAGGCATTGGGTATGTCCGCTGATTATCCCTCTTTCACAGACATAAGGCAAACCAAATGAAAAGGCAGAGGAGAATAAAGAGACATTCTTGTTTCAGAGTCACAGAAGCAAATTCCTCAAGATAAAGGGGAGAAACTTCACCAGCACAGCTACCTAGGTATGCCCCGAGCTAAGCTACCATGTTCTCAGTTCAGGCCTTCCTTCGTCTACACCTGTACTCTTGCTCCAGGAAGTCTTATGCTTCTGAATTCATAGATAGCTATTTGCAAAACGAAACCTATGATGATGAAGCATTAAGTATAACACTCGGTAATGTTAGGGCGAGCAGAGAAGTTCTAAAGAGGCAAAGGAAAACAGCTAACCATTGACTTTTCTAGTACCAGTTGCTCCATTGCAATGCTTTATCTAAGAAGCGTGGAGGAAGACGAAACATTGCACGGGCTAAAGGGCCCACCCAATGTAAATGACTCGGATGCTGAGGGCCTCCTGGAGATGTTGCAGCTGGGACAACAAGGCTTGGGCAGGACAGGAAGATACACCATAGCTGCCGCTGAGGGGTCCACGAGAAGGTACAGGTGAACCAAGGGAGGACCACCAGTGCCTACAGAAACTTCTTAGGATTGAGTTCCTCTTCTGTGGAAACTATGGGAGCCCCCATGTGTCCAAATCTTGAGATAAGAAGCTAGTTGAGGAACGACGACTAGAAAAATAGCAAGAGTGACCTTCCACCATCAATAGGTGGTTCCCTGCCTAAGAAGAAATCACTTCCAAACATAAAGAATAGGAGAACCAACTCCAACTGCCATGGAAAATCCAGGAAATGGATGATTCTCTACACTTTTTCCTCTCCCTTCTCCTTACGGCCGTGCCCAAGGGACAAGCATGAGAAAGAGGAAGGAAGCTGAAGGTGAGAAGCTCTAGCCTCCCCTTGAAATCTTCAGAGAGGAACACCTAGCCTTCTGTAGGGCAGAGGGGGAAGATTTTAATTGAATGGGAGATTGACACGTTCAATAGGCTGATTTTTTTAATAACTATGATGACAGAAAAGCTATAAAATCAAACTGAAATATTGCTTAGGGACACCACCAAACACTGGGTACAGAAATCTGACAGGACAAGGTAAGAGTTAAAAAATCAAAACTCTGGGTCACCTGGTTGGCTCAGTGTAAAGCCTCTGCCTTCAGCTCAGGTCATGATCTCAGGGTCCTGGGATTGAGCCCCGAATCAGGCTCTCTGCTCAGCAGGGAGCCTGCCTCCCCCTCTCTGCCTGCCTCTCTGCCTACTTGTGGTCCTGTCTGTCAAATAAATAAATAAAATCTTAAAAAAAAAAGTCAAACTCTGCAATATTGGTACCCCAAAAAGCCTGAGATCTTTCAATCAAGCCAGTTACAGACTGGTTAGGTGTCTGAGGGAAAAAAATAGTTGATTAATACAGAAATAATCTCAAGATGTATCTTAAACTACCCCACTCCAAAACATGAAACACGTTTGTAAAATCCTCAGCTGAAAAAATTAGCTTCATTGAAGCTAACTTAGTGGCTAATTATGAATGTACTCATATCATTAATGAATGCTTGATATAAAACATACAATTAATTAATACTGTTAACAAATACCCAATGTAAAATACATCTCACCTATACTGGACAGAGAGAGGCAATTAACATTATGCAACAGATGAGATCAGCAATAAAAATCCTAATTTCAAAGAGAAAAGTTACTTATCTCTAGGTTTGTGCCTGAATCCTGGGCCTGCCTTGCCACTGAGCCTTCATCAGGATTTCTTCTGGTATGTCCCAAGTTCATGCTTTTCATAGATCGTGATTAAAAAATAACTTTTAAAGGACAAAGAGGTTACTGTATTAAACTATCTAAAGAAAATGTATCTTCTTGTTTCTTTTTGTCTTAAAAATATTTTACCATGAAAGTGCAGGCTAAGGTCAGGCTCAGGCCTAATGGAATAACACACGGAGATCCCACCAATACCGGACCTCATTCTCCCTTCATAAAACGGAAGGCACTGGACCTCTTCGTGTTAGTGGAATTATTTTCCTTGTCTAAAACCAGGCGGATAGGGTGGCTTCATGGCTCAGTCAGTTAAGCTTCTGCCTTTAGCTCAGGTCACGATCCCAGGAGAGCCCTGCCTCAGGGCTCCCTGCTTGGCGGGGAGCCTGCTTCTCCCTCTCTCACTCCCCCTGCTGGTGGTCCCTCTCTCGCTGTCTCTCTCTGTGGAATAAATAAATAAAATCTTTAAAAAAAAAAAAAAAGAATATTATTCAACTAAGGTATATGAAGACACTCCTTTTGGCTTTGATAACCATTTTTTTTCTGTCTTCTAAAAATGGATAGACAGCATGGGGCTTCAAGAAATCTCACCTCAAGAATCATAACCCTAGACCCAAGGCTAACACCTCTTCCTTTTGATGCAGAAATTTGATCCTGGCGTATATATATTCCTTCCAATTAGTTACAAGAACGTGGTTAGTACTTCCACTCAAATTTCCTGTACAAAATATAGAGATTCTTTCGTGAGATGCTTCCATGATTGAGGTGCAAGTTTAATTAAACGTACTCAGGAGTGATTACATGAATGTATGAGAGAGACATTTCTCGCACACCTCATTTTCTCGCGCTGGTAGAAATTCTAGACCTCAGCTCAAGGGCTTCCCCACAGTCCGGGGTTTCTCATTGGCTCTCCCTCCTCCAAGCTTTAATTTAACTGCTTTAATTCTGCCACATGTGTATGAATAATAATGACAGTTGTCACGTACTAACAGCTGACCATCAAGCTAAATGTCCTTAGCATGTAAAACCTCAGGGACCCCTCACACAGCTCCAGGGGATAATTACCATTACTACATGTCTGCTATGGATAAAGAAATTGAGGCTCTAAAAGGGTAAATATTTGCCCAGAGTAACATAGCCAGTGAACAGAAGGGCTGAGATTCAATTTTATACCTGCCTTATTCCAAACCTGAGCCCTTAACCACTAAATTTAATTCTTCTCTTGGAATCAAAACATTTAGCAGTCTATGTTTTCCAAAGTAAATGTGTGTGTGTGTGTGTGTGTGTATAATTTACATACAGTGTATTATTACATATACTCTATGTTATTTTAAGTATATTTACATATTATGTACTGTTATATATTCATATATATGATCCTCTTCCAGACCAAATCTGTCATTCCCAAACACCCCACCACCCCCACTATACCCGCAACAAATACAACAATTCTATAGTGACAGCTGGTCTTTTTTTAATTAGTAAATCTTACCAGTTTTTTCTTCCAAATATACCCTTGATCCATATTTTTTTCCATTCTTTCTGTCATTAATTTATTCAACACGATTAAAATCAGTGTACTGAGTACCTACTCCATACAAGGCAGAACTCTGGAAACCAGGGATATCTCTGTACTCAAGTAGTTCACAGGGTACAAAAAATAAAGCTATTTAAGAGAACACATTGCCATTTGATGCAAAAGGAGCATCAGTAGAAATTGTCCACAACCCACAGGCAGCCCCAAAGAGGGAGTGAGCAACCCTGGCCTGCTTTGGAGGAGCTCCCCAGAGGAGCCTGGAGGTTTGGAGGAGTTCACCAGGGGCGGGGTGCACTAAAGCTGAGTCTTGGGGGATGACGAGAAGGGGGCTGAGAGCTGGGCAAGACTGAGTGAAGGCAGAGAAGGAGGAGAGGGTGCATCAAGGCCACAGAGATCACATGGGGGCATCACTTTGTTCCCCGAATACTGGGAAAAAAACAGCCACCGGCTGTTTATGCAAGTCTGCCTAAACACTGCTGACAAATAAGTTCTCCAGAAGCATGATTTCGATCACCCTCCCTCCACCCCTGCCTCCTTCTCAAGAGCCTATATTGTCATAAATTACCAAATTGTCCCCTAATTGCTGCCTCTTATTTGAGGGGCTTATGTGTGATCTGCTCCCACATTTCCTTATCTTCAATACTATTTATCAATCCCCTCCAAAACTTTGAATGAGTCTATTCTCTTGCTGACAGTAGGTTCAACCGTAACTTACAGATGTTCTACCACCCCCCAACCCAACCCTATGCATGCTCAGGACCCATTTCCTATGCCACCTGGTCTTGGTCCTCCATTGCCTACTCCAACTGCCAAAACTGCTGGGCAACTGGGATCACACTCAGAATGGTAATGTTATACCTTATCTCCCCTTAGTCCATCTTTCCATCTGCCCACCATTACTCAAGTAGTCATCCATCCCCCCACCTACGTCACTCATTCAATGGGTACTTACCTGTGGGTCACATGTCTTACATAATTCTTCTCAAGCTAAATATTCCATACTAACTTCATTTACTCTTTCCCCTTGTTCCTCCAAATGGGTTTTCCTCTTCCTGTGTTCTATACGATGCATTCCAAGCTGGAAATTTCAGAAGCATCCCCTATTCCTTCCTCTCTCTTAACACCCACACCATATCTGGCCACTCAGTTATGTCCATTCTCTCCAAGAAAACATATCTCAGCGTACTCCGTTCTAGCCCCATGTCCTGCACAACATCCCTACTGAACCACTGCAACAGCCACCTGATTCATCATCTCATTACTATTCTCTCCATTCCTGTTACAGCTCTTCTCCAAACAGGTGTCAAATATTTATCGGGGACCTACTTAACTCCAGGTACTATGCTGGGTATTGGAAGTCTAACTTGGATGTCTTTGATTTCCACCGAAATTGTATTTTCAGGGTGGGAGCTTTGGATAATTTAACTTTATATTGCCAGCCCCTTGCCAATTTCCTGGCCCATCACCATTGATTAATGGATACTAGTTTGAAAGAATGAGTGAATGAATGGAAAGTTCTTCGTCTGAGTGGTCCCAGAAGGATTCATCCCAAGTGAATGAACTAACAGCCCCGTTTTCAAGAAGGCAAAATTAGCTGAGAATTTAAGACCCAGACGAAAGATGAAATATGGGCAGATAGTTTGATAAATTGCGTTGGTGAAGAGTCGGACATTTTAGTTTTCACTCTAGTAAAATAGGTGGGTAGAAGGCTGGGGGTGACAATTGCTTTCCTAAGTTCATTCTCCAAAAGTAGTCCCTTTTCAAAAATATTTATGGAAATAAGTTGACCTGGTAGATATTAGTATGACTGTGAAGGGACTGTTATGTGACTCCCAACTCTACTCTGGGAAATCAGGTGAGTCAGCATTGGGAGAAGCGAGATCTTGAGCTGTACATGTATAAAAAATGAACCAGAACACCTGGATGGCTCAGTTGGTTAAGCGTCTGCCTTTGGTTCAGGTCATGTCCCAGGGTCCTGGAATTGAGGACACTGGGCTCCCTGCTCAGCGGGGAACCTGCTTCTTCCTCTGCCTGCCATTTCCCCTGCTTGTGTGCGCTCACTCTCTCTCTCTCTCTCTCTCTCTCTCTGACAAATAAATGAAGTGTCTAAAAAAATAAAAATAAAAATAACGAACCAGTAAAAATGACAGGCTGAGAATTACAGTGTGGACTTACCAGCCTCTGACTGATAGCCTCTCCCCTCCCCTCATTTACACCCTCATATGGATTGTTCAGGAAACAGTTAAAATTACATTTCAGAAAATTCTCCGCGTGCAGTGTAGTATCTTGATTAGGATCCTAGGACACAAAAAGGACATTAGTGGAGAAACTGGTATTATCTGAATAAACTTGAGTTAATAGTAACCAGTTTATAGTTATAATAATTTATCAAAGTCAATGTCTTAATTTTGACCACTGTCTCGTGGCTGAACTGTTAACATTAGGACAAACTGGGTGGGGGATAGTATTTTTGCAATGTCTTTGTAAATCTAAAATCATGTCAAATAAAAGTGTATTAAAAATAAATCCCAATTCTGAAGTCTTATCTCCACGATATATGGAGAAGCAAGGGTCAGTGTGTAATTCAATCACTAGCGGTCAGACTGGGGCACTTGGGGTGGGAAGGTCAAAGGAAGTTGTCTTTTTGAAGTTCTCCCCCTCCGCATTCAAGCCTCACCCCCCAAGCTCAGCCGAGCCCTGGACTGCCCCCTGCATAACTGCTCGTGTGGTCCTGTATTGTTACTGAATGACATACAAGGCTATCTTTGCCAGTCTTTTCTCTGACCCCAGGTCTTCGCTTGGCTATTTCCACAAAAATACCTCTAACGCAGAGGAGCATGCTGCCCTGCCCCACAACCGCCGCCATCCGTCTCTATTACACTACATCATCTTGTTTTAATGTCTTCCCAGATTTTAGCTCCATGTAAGTTACCTTGTTGTCTCACTTGTCTACCTGATCCGTATCTGTCTCCCTCTCTAGGCGGTAAGCTCTCTGGAAACAAAAGTCTTGCCTGTCTTGTTGACTGTCTGACCCTAGGGGCCCAAAATAGCACCTGGCACAGAGTAGATTTCTTTAAAAACCATAAGTGAATGTAGTTCTCGTGAGAAAGGTTTCTGTAATGTACTTCTATATCCTCTCCACTTTCTAGAAGCGCGGCACCAATGATGCACTGGAGAATTGTAGCAGTGCTCCCTGAAATCATCTCTCCTTTTCACATCCATCCGTTCATTGAAGAAGACATTTCTTAAGCACCAGCCATCTGCTTAGTACAATCCAGAGAACCAGAGTCAAGCCACCTGAAGGGAGAAACGCCCCACTTATTTACAGTAATGCAGACATTTTTAAGTTCCTATCCACTACACAGTGGTTCGCCTGTAGCAACTAGCATTTGAAAGTTCCCAGAAAATCACTGAAGGAGTCTTAATGCAATGGTTGGAGAGAGTGAGTGAGTGAGTTACTTGTTTTTAAAATTCGGGAGTTTGTGAAATAGACATGTTTTCTTATCCCAGTGAAGTGCCGCTTTTTTGTTTTGTTTTGTTGGGGGGAAAGGGTCAGACAGAGGGAGAAGGACAGAGAAAATCTCAAGCAGGCTTGAGCACCCATAATGAAGCAGGAATTGGGACCCGATCCCACAACCCCAAGTTCATGACCTGAGCTGAAATCAAGAGTCAGATGCTTAACTGACTGAGCCACCCATGTACTCCAAACTGAGGCTTTTTTTAACTTATTTGAATGAAAAGATATTACACATAAATCTTCTTTTCACTATATGAGCACTTGTCTAAGGCTTAAGGATCTCAGATTGCTACTGGACCAAATAGAGCCTGCTCCTTGGTGAGCTATACACAGAACCTGTACCAGGTGATTGCCTTACAAGGTCATTTTGTTCAATAATTTCCAAAGCATGACTTCCTGAACGAGGGAAAGCAGGATCCTCTTAGTAGGGTTTGTAATGATGTTCAGAGTGGAATTTTAACATTGTACTGAGGCTGAGGTTAACTATTGGTCATTTCCGGCACTTCCTGATTCATCTTTGAAAACCTCGTCCTCAAATGTTTCTTTTTGTGCTTCAGCAGTTCGCTAGTTAGTTTCTAAAAAATTAAGCCTAAGCTTCTAGGAGTGTCTTGGGTTCAGGAGGTCAGCCCTGAGTTCAGGGGGCCAAGGGTGCACACGGGTGACAAAACAAAATTGGAAGAACTGCATGGGTGAGCCATGATCCCTATGAAATTTAAATATTTAAATAAAGACATCATCTTCATTCTCTCCTCTGTTTGCTACTAGCACAGTGCATATGCACAGAGGTATGGAATGAAAGACTCCATCTGGATCCCCATTCCCACATGAGGGTGCTGAGCTCTCATATGCTTCCCTGGTCACTGTGTAGTTTACCTTGTTTAATTTTCTATCCTCTCCATATGTCAACTCTGTTAGTTTCATGAAAGTGAACTGTGTGCATCTTACCCACCATTCTAGTCCCAGGACAGAGCACACACCTATCACATACTCCTAGCATAAATATGCTTTAAAAAATTGCTAAATCAGTGAATAACTGATAATGAATACATTCTGCAAAAAGAGACACTTGGGATGGGGACCCCAAGCCAGAAATTTCAAATAGTTAAACATACACTGAACAGATACTAAGATAGGCTCTAGCAGTGAGGGACAAAAGGAATTTCAGAGGCACATACATGATGAATTTCCACCTCCCCAAACTCTCCTGGATGCTTTCTGGGATCTGATCTAATGATACTGATTTGTTTGCTAGACCTCGATATTCACTCTGTTAAAAGTGTCAAGACTCTGAACTGAAAGGAGGGAGAGCAGGTTTATAAGGCAAAAGCCACAAGGTTACATAACTTGTTTCAAAAGAATTACCATTACCCCCTCAAAGTTAAAATGACTATTTATTATGCCATTGTCAGTTTAGCTTGCAGAGGTTACATTAGCTCTATTTCAGTCCGAAGTAGAAGAATGTGTTCCAGGCGGTCCCAACCAACCAGCTGCAACTGACCGAAGTCAAGAACTCATGGTGTTCCAAGAACTGAAACAGGAGCCGTAAGAGACCCCCCTTCTCAATATCCTCCCAACCCTCTCTTGGCACTGCTTAACTTCGGAATCTTCTTCCACAAGGTAAAGATTAAATTTAGGTTTTATTCAATATCCCGAAAAGTCCAGGATACAAAGAGGACAAGCACATGAACTGGAGGCTCCCTAAACCCTCCGCTCGTTGTTGTTTCTTCAGCCTCCTCTGCGGAAGCTCGCATTCTCAGGACCCTCAACGGCCCCTAACACACGCCACCGGCGGACACAATGTGAATCTGGGTCGGGCTTCCACTCCTCTAGAGGGCGCTGCGCAGAGTCCGGTCGCCGGAAGCATTTCCACCCCGGACTCATTTTTTTATCAGGCTGCGGTCCTCCAGGGATCCCGTGACGTATTTCCGGTCGGCCGGGGTACGCACGTGCGACCGGGAGGAAGTAACGTCAACCCGGTAGCCGAGTTGTGGCGCCGCAGTGGAGGAGCTTTACCGACAACATGTCCCATCTACCCATGAAACTCCTGCGCAAGAAGATCGAGAAACGGAACCTCAAATTGCGCCAGCGAAACTTAAAGCTTCAGGGTGAGATGCGCGGAGCTTGGGGACTGGGGGCCTCGGGAGCTGCGGGAGCCCGCCCCTGGGTCGCGGCGCTGCTTTGCTCGGGAGTCACTGCATCCCTGAGGTGGCGCGGCCGCTTCCCCCGCGGCACGTGTGTGTGTTGACAGTGAAAGGCAGCCTGTCGCGGTTTCCAGTCGGTTCTGCTCGGGTGCCGCTCTCCGCGTGCCCCCGGTCCGCTCCTGATGTTTTTCGAGCCTCAGTGTCTCCGTATAGGGTCACAGCAAGAGCAGGCCGCCTGAGTTTTCTCTCCAGGCCTCCCACCGGGCTTCCAGCCAAGCCGGCTTTTCTATGTTTCCCTTATTCTGTGTTCCTCCCACTTTCAGGTCCCACCTCATCCCCCACCCAAACCCGCCGGCCCATTTCCAGTCAGACACGTGGAACCGGTCATCTCCACGCGCCGCCTTTTCACATCTTTTTAATGCCAGCATTGCTTCAAACGAGCTCGTTTCACCATCGCCTTCCCCTATTCAGGTCTGCTCTCTCGATTCCTGGACAATATTCTGTTTTCAGCTCTAGAAGTGCCTTCTGCACGTGTCAGCGCGTGCCCTCCCTATCTTCCCATTGCTCCTAACTTTAGGTTATGAATTCCTCGGGCGCTTCCAGGTATTTGCATCCTTGATAAAGACTTAGCTGAAAAGGCTCTTACCTGAATGTCCGTTACCTTTCTTACCCACCTCCTTTGCAGTCCTAAGTTCCTAACAATGAGCCAGAGATCTTGAAGTTACCTTATCCTTTTTGGGGTCATATATAAGGTATCAGTTCCCGAGGGCAATGTTGGAGGCATAATTCTTTACCCTAGTTGGATTCCAGCAGAGATCAGTTGCTTGGGAGGAATCCTGAAGAAGAGGACAGGTTTGTGGGTTTTGGAAATGGTTTTGAACTTCCCTTGTATTTTCAGTTCTTATAAATTGTATGGCACTACTAACTACATCTTGGTACTTAAAGTGACACTTAAAATTTTAAAAAAATAAAGTTTTTAAAGTGTTGTTACTTTTTATTATATGTAAGCAGGGAAACTTTTAAAGACATCCTTAGGTGTTTGTATATATATGATAAATATTGGGACCAGTAAGTGAATTTTCAATTTTCACTGCTGCTTAGGAAAGTTAGACTGAAAGTTTTGAAGTTACAGGAAAAGCAGTAGTTGTGTGAATAGATGATAGTCTTTTCTAATATGTCAGCTAGCCATATATTTTTCAAATACTTGATACAAAAATGTTTATTTGTACCTACCGGTGTCTGGCCCCATCCGTTTAAATGTTTAACTTCACTGAAGTTTTGCTGTCCCAGATTCTTAACTCCATATGGACAGAGATGTGGCTTTTTGAAGTTAAGAAATCAGTATAGCTTTCCCTTTTGCAGCATTTTTCATTAAAGGAAACTTACTTGTCCTGTAGTAGAATGCCATAAATTTAAGTGGTTTTAATAATGTACATGAAAGGGTATTAAAAGCTAAATCATTTCAGTCATGGATACCATGAGGTTTCTTACCTGGGATTCCAAAGTTTTTAAGCAAACCCCTTCTTTGTTCACAATTTGCGTTCTGTTTTTAAACAGGAGCCTTGGATGTGAGCTTATCAGAAACGCAAAATGGAGATATGTCTGAAGAACCAGTGGGAGGTGGGAAGGTTAAAAAATCCCTGAAACAGTCTGTGAATGTGGGCTCCTCAGAAGCCCAGAATGGAGAGAGAACTAAAGTAACAGTGGAAACTGTACAAGTTAAAAAAAAAAAAAAGAAATCTACCATAAAAATCAATGGAGAAGCAGCAACACAGCCTCCCAATTCAGAACCAAAAAAGAAGAAAAAGAAAAAGAGAAAAATGGTGGATGATGCTGGGCCTGGTAAGTACTTCAGTTTCTTTGAACTTCAGACATTCAAACAATTTTCCCAGTTTCATCTTCCTTCTAATATTGTATTCACACAACATGCAAGAGTCACTATACTCACTAGCATACCAGAAAATAACCTAGTAGCAAAAAGAAGCAGAGTGCGGACTGGGGGTGTGACATTTTTATTTGTATTAAGATACTGAGAAATGGGCGCCTGGGTGGCTCAATGGGTTAAAGCCTCTGCCTTCGGCTCAGGTCATGATCTCAGGGTCCTGGGATCGAGCCCCACATCGGGCTCTCTGCTCAGCAGGGAGCCTGCTTCCCCCTCTCTCTCTCTCTCTGCCTGCCTCTCTGCCTACTTGTGATCTCTGTCTGTCAAATAAATAAAATCTTTAAAAAAAAAAAAAAAGATACTGAGAAATGTCTCATATGCTTTTACACTCTCTAACGACTGAAGAAAACCTTGAGCTTCAATGAAAGCCTCCTTTGAATTCTTGAAATTTGCTCTTTTTGATAGATGGCTAGGCTTTTTTTTTTTTTAAGGTTTTATTTATTTATTTGACAGAGATCACAAGTAGGCAGAGAGGCAGGCAGAGAGAAAGGGAGAGGGAAGCAGGCTCCCTGCTGAGCAGAGAGCCCGATGTGGAACTCGATCCCAGGACCCTGAGATCATGACCCGAGCCAAAGGCAGCGGCTTAACCCACTGAGCCACTCAGGCGCCCCTTGGCTAGGCTTTTAAACAGACCATATTATGGCATAGGGTTTTAGGTTTATTACCTGTTTTCAAACAGAATTGTGGCATTACGCTAAAGACATCTGGGCTAATACATTCCTGTCTTCTCAGGCCTTTATTTCAGTGGACTTTGCATTAATGACTCTTTTTATTTACCCTTTTTTTGTCCCAATTTTCTTTGCCTACTGTAAATTCCTCCTCTTGAAAGGAGACTTAGTAATAATTCGGATGTGCAAAGTGTATAAAAATAGCAGGTAACTTCTGTATAAATGGAATGTTAATTTCCAATGAGTAGAATGGCCAGGATGGGGGAGAGGCCACTTGCTTTTCGAAGATGGTTGGATTTGGATAAGCTTACGTGAAAGAGAGGCATTTATTTGAGATGTAAGCAAACAGAGATTTCAAGGGAGAATGTAACAGGTGTCAGCAAACTATTCAGCCCTCTACCTACTTTTGGAAATAAAGCTTTATTGGAACACTGCAGTGCACATTTGTTTACTTGGTCTTTATTGTGACAATCCCTGTGTCTTTATTGTGACAATTCCTATAGGCCTGCAAAACCTATAATGTTCACTCTCTGGGCCTTTATAGAAAAAGTTTCTCAACACCTGGGTTAGAACCTCCTATTCATCTAACTTAGCTGAAATGAGGGTTTCATTTAGAAAGGAGCTTTTGCTGCCCATAGGTTGACCGTTTCCCAGAAGGATGGTTGTCAGGTGCAAGGCAGAGGCCAGTCCTGGGCCACAGAGAGTCCTGAGTTTTGGTTCAGGTCAGTTCTCTTCTAACTTGCATAATCAGCTCCCATGAATTTGTAGGAGCCCAGCATGGTAGCTAACCCATTTGATCCCAAATGGAACGTTCAGGAGTGTGATGGGAGGTAAGGCTGGAAGGATAGTGTAGGGCCCTGTTAGGAAAGCTATATGTAGAAGTGAAATGCCAGGAGGCCTTCCCCCTGCTTCCCCTCACCACTTGGTTTCCAGGAGCTACCAGTTTCCAACGCCTGACTAAGGGAATTGTACTTGCACTGAGGTCTCTTTAGTAACATGAAGAGTCTTCAGGGTTTCTGCTCATCTTTGAACCAAAGCTGGCTTTTTTATGGAAGATTTATGTTAATGGCACAATCGGACAAATTAGTGCTTTTTAAGAGTTCGAAAAACTATTAATCACAGTCGTTTTTTTCCTCGGTGGAATACACAGAACTTGATGTAATCAGTATACTTACATTGTTCAACTTTTCAAATATGTCTTGGTCATTCCGGGCACCCGGGTGGCTCAGTCTTTACCGATAATCCTGGGATCGAGCCCTGCATCGGGCTCCCTGCTCAGCGGGAAGCCTGCTTCTCCCTCTCCCGCTCCCCCTGCTTGTGATCCCTCTCCCACTGTGTCTCAAATAAATAAAATCTTAAAAAAATATATATTGGTCACTCAGGCTGCTAGTTAGGCCTAAAAAATAAAGTTTTGTTGGCAAATATGCATGTCCCCCTGGGATTTTACATATAATTAAATCTTTAGTCATGAAAAAGACATTCTTAGCATATTAAAACTGGAAGTGTGTTAAGCTTTTGAAAACATGCCTCTGCATTACACATCTTTTTGTTTTGTGATTTTATTTGGTATTTTATTTTAACCAAAAAATGGGGGGGGGTGTTTTCCCTTAAAACCAAAGATACCAAAAAAGTGAAAACTGAAGACAAGGGGGACTCTGAAGAAGGGGCCCAAGCTCCTGAAGGGACAGAAAACAGTGTGGAGAAGCCAGATGATCAGGAAGAGGACAGTGAAGTGCCCAGCCTACCCCTAGGACTGACAGGTAACTTTAGAAAGGTTTCCAGAGAGACCTTATACGTGGCATGCCTTCTGGATTATAGGATTTGAAGTTTCAGTTGTAACTTTTAATTTACCTAGAAAATTAACTAGATATAAAAATATTTCTTGTCAATACTTACCTAGAAAAAGAAATATTTTTATATCTAGTTACTGCTGCTTTATCTACATTGTATGCCTTAGTTCTTGTCATTTCTGTTTTATTTTTTCTCTGCATTTCTGACACTAAATATTTTGGTTAGCACATAAACAGCTTTTGGGGTCCTCTCTTCCTTTGGTTTGTTGTTTTCTAAAGTTCATTCCATTTTGTAGTAGGAAAATCATTGTCCCAGAAGTTTAATACTGACCCAGTTAGTAGTAAGGAAGGATGAAATTCACATTATTGAGGGACTTTGGCCAGGGTGACTTCCTTTGGCCTCTGTTTCCTCGTAAGGTCAAGAATTTGGCCAGAATAACTTGCCCAAACCAGAAATGTCTAGGAGCTCCTTGAGTTGTTCGGTGTGGGTTTTTTACTTATTAAAATAAAAATTTTAACTTAAATTTTTACTTAAATTTATTTTTTAAATTTTAAATAAATTTTTTAAAATTTATTTAAATTTAACTCTAACCCAGGGTTGCTTAATCAAAATTGTAAAGGTTATGGCAGTGGTTCTCAACCAGGGCAGTTCTCCTTCCTTGGAGGGGTGATCACATCATCCCAGTTTACTCAGAACTTGACCAATTTTAGCATCCAAAGTCCTGTGCATAAACCTTAGTCGCAGGCAAACCATGAAGGTTGACTGCCAACACATTGGGTTTTCAGAACTGGGGGCTGGTACTGTCATTTAGTGGGTGGAGGTCAGGGAGGCTGCAGAACATCCAATAATGCATGGGACAGCCTCTGACAACGAAGGATTATCCAGCCCAAAATGTCAGTAGCACCAAGGTGGACAATAGCTGGCTGATAAGCTGGGCAGGTATGGGGTAGAAGCTCCCCGGGGGGATTTTGGTGTCTTCCCCGGCTGAAGAACCATTGCACACTTGACGTGTGGGTCCAGTCTAATGGGGTGTGGCTATATCTGATCTTCTCGCTTGTCTTTTTGGCGTGAGATTAACAGCTCTTTTGATTGATTTTGCACTTAGTTTCTCTCTACTAGATGCTTTCACTTTTTATTAAACATTTTCATTTCTTTCGGCACCACCCCAGTGCGTGACATATTCATCTCACCCAAGTCCCTTGACTACATCTCCTCTCCGTCCATTACTATTTTTGTTACAGGATAGGTTCTAGACGTTACACAGCTGTCAGCAGTGGATAAACTGAAAAGTCAGGGTCTTTTTCTTAGTTATTATATGGGAATGGTGGGGGTTAGTCTCTTACTGGAAGAAGCTGTGTTCAGCTTCATTGCCACCCAGTGATGTTTTCAAACAGCAAAACTAATTCATATAGCCGTAGCAGTATTAACTATTAAAGATAAGTTTGCTAATGATAAACTATCTTTTATTTAGGCGCTTTTGAGGATACTTCATTTGTTTCTCTTACTGATCTTGTCAATGAGAACACTCTCAGGGCAATAAAAGAAATGGGTTTTACAAACATGACTGAAATTCAGCATAAAAGTATCAGACCACTTCTGGAAGGCAGGTATGATTAACATTGGTGTTTGGGCATTAGTACCCTTTTTTGGGTTTTTTGGGGGGTTTTTTGTTTTGTTTTTAGTTTTTTTTTTTAAAGATTTTATTTCTTTATTTGACACAGAGAGAGAGATCACAAGTAGGCAGAGAGGCAGGCAGAGAAAGAGGGGGAAGCGGGCTCCCTGCTGAGCAGAGAGCCTGATGTGGGGCTCGATCTCAGGACCCTGGGATCATGACCTGAGCCGAAGCAGAGGCTTAACCCACTGAGCCACCCAGGTGCCCCATTAGTACCTTTTTTAGTGCTAGTCATTTAGAAAGAAGATGCCACCATGTTCTGTTGATGTTTGCACTGTGCTTTGGGTTGATACATCCACGCTCCATTAAAGGCTTTAAGTTACTTACTAATGTTTGAAGAAAAGTGTTCATTTCTGTTTTATAGCATAATTCTTATTTCTGGGTTAGATCTGTAACCTCTGATCGATTTCAGTGATAAAGAAGCTAGGGACTTTTTCTTATTCACATTCTAGCCTTGATGCCTGGAATGTGATAGTATGTAGTAGGTGTTCAGTAAATGCTTGTTGAATAAGTAGACTGAATGTCTCTTTTTCCTTTCCATCGTTAATATTTAGGGATCTTCTAGCAGCTGCAAAAACAGGCAGTGGCAAAACGCTGGCATTTCTCATCCCTGCAGTCGAACTCATTGTCAAGTTAAAGTTCATGCCTAGGAATGGTAAGTCTCTGATCCAGTGATTTTTGGTGGTATCTCCCTAGAAGGTTATCGTAGCTGTTACAGGCTTATGTCAATAACTACAGCTAGACTTTAACCATCTATCATTTTTTGCCTTTTAGGAACTGGAGTTCTTATCCTCTCACCTACTAGGGAACTGGCCATGCAGACTTTCGGTGTTCTTAAGGAGCTAATGACGTACCATGTTCACACATACGGCTTGATAATGGGTGGCAGCAACAGGTCGGCTGAAGCACAGAAACTCGGTAATGGGATCAACATCATCGTGGCCACCCCAGGCCGCCTCCTAGACCACATGCAGGTAGAGCAACACTGGAGGGGGCTGCCTGTCTTCTTGTCTCATGTGAAACCTGAACCTGACAGCTAATATGTTTTTCTTTGCCTTTGTCTTGCTAGAATACCCCAGGGTTTATGTATAAAAATCTGCAATGTCTGGTTATTGACGAGGCTGATCGTATCTTGGATGTTGGGTTTGAAGAGGAATTAAAACAAATTATTAAACTTCTGCCAAGTAAGTAGGCTTAATAGCTGCATGTGGTTTGCCAGGTAGTTGTTGGAAGAGATGCGGGCGGTTCCTCTAGGAAAGCCATTCACCCCCGAATTGTAATCTCGCCAAGCCAAGTGGTTGTGGCAGTCAGCCCTACAGGTAGTTTGCAGTGCAAGCGTCAGACTTACCAGTAACTTAATGCAGTGGTTTTGCCACTTTAACATCTGTCTCACTCCTGTCTGCCCCCACCACCCCATCTTACTTTTTCTCACCACCACCACCCTCCACTGCCGACATCTCCAGGCAGCTGTGAATGTGTTGCCTGCCGTGTTGTACTTGACTTGTGCATACCGGGGTCACAGTCCTTGCAATGTTATGAACTGTTTGTCTGTAATAAGGCCAGGATTCCATTTATTATATGGTTTATTTTCTCATGCTTTTTGAAGTATAATTGATATAGTCTGTACATATTTTAAATATGCAGTTTGTTTTGACATGTTTACACCTGTGAAACCCATCACCCCAATTATTGGAGAAAACCACCTTTGGCCATTAAGTATGGTATTAGCTATAGATTTTTTTTTTTTTTTGTAGCTGCCCTTTACGAGACAGGATGAGAATGATCCCTTCTGTTCCTGGTTTGCTGAGATGCTTTTTGTTTTTGTTTTGTTTATCTGCACATACTGGTGGTTTTTATTAATCCAGAATGGCATGTTGCAGATACTGTAGAGTCTGTACATTTATTCATTACAGAAATGGCATCCAAACCATTAGACATGAAATTGCAGGAACAGGGGTGCCTGGGTGGCTCAGTGGGTTAAGCCTCTGCCTTCAGCTCAGGTCACCATCTCAGGGTCCTGGGATTAAGCCCCACATCAGGCTCTCTGCTCAGCGGGAAGCCTGCTTCTCCCTCTCTCTCTACCTGCCTCTCTGCCTACTTGTGATCTCTCTCTCTCTCTCTGTCAAATAAATAAATAAATAAAATATTTTTTTTTAAAGCTTTAAAAAAAAAAAGAAATTGCAGGAACAGCATAAAACGGAACAGTAACATCACAATCAGAAATAGATGTTAAATTCTATCAAATGCTCTTACCATGCCTGTTAAAATGATCAGATGTTTGCTTTTTTCATTAAATGTTTCTTTAAATTTTAAATTTGTTAACTCAGTAAATTTTATCACTTAATTTTCAAATATTAAACAGCTCTACATTCCTGAAGTAAACCCTACTTGGTCATGATGCATTATCCTTTTTATATGCTACATTCACCTTTGCTCAAATTTTTTAGAAATTTTGCATCTGTGCTTAAGAATCATTGTTCGGTTTCGGTATCAGGGTAATGGCTGGCTTCAAAGAATGAGTTGGGAAATAAACACCCGGCAAATCCGGGAGAGACTGTGCAGAATTATTAATATTTTTTCCTAAAGTATATGATAGAATTCACCAGTGGAAATCTTTGGGGCTGGAGTTTTCTTTATGTGACAATATTTTAACTACAGTTTCTGTAATGGATACAAAGCTATTCAGGATTTCTCTTTCATCTCAAGCGAGCTTTAGCCATTTATCTCTCAAGGAAATTGTCCATTTTATCTGTCAAATTTATAGACGTAAAGTTGTTCGAGATATTCCCATCTTAATATCTGTAGTGATATCACACATCCCATTCTTGCTAGTTCTACTCAGCATTTCTAGCGGTGAGGCAATGCTAACGAGTCCCTGAAATATTGGGGTTATTTTTATTTGTATCTGTTTCAGCACGCAGGCAAACCATGCTCTTTTCTGCCACACAAACTCGAAAAGTTGAGGACTTGGCAAGGATTTCTTTGAAAAAGGAGCCATTGTATGTTGGCGTTGATGACGATAAAGCTAATGCAACAGTGGATGGTCTTGAGCAGGTACTCTTTGTCAAGATCTTACATTTTCCGATCATCTTCAGTGTGTCCTTGCAATTGTTTGGAGGATCATCCCAAAAGCAGATGGACTGGTGAACTTTTAATTCAAATACAGTGAATTTGGGTATGGGCTCTTGGCATCACAGATCTTGAATTCTGAATAATTTGATCAGCTCTCTTTATTCTGTCTCTTAATACTGCTAGCCGCATAGGAGACACTAATCACTACCAAGTGTAAATGCAATAAAAAGTGAAAGTGGTTTTTAATGATCTTTTGCTCTAAGATGCAAGGTGAGTTAGTGGATACAGAGGCTGGCTTCAGGACATTGCTGTGAAAAATTGGAAATGAGGTAACAGATCCAAACTAGGTGGATTGAAAACAGAACTTTTGAGTATTTTGCTGAAGAAAATATTTCAAATAATGATCTCACTTAAAAATTGTGTTTGTTGTATATTTTTTTTTAAAGATTTTATTTAATTATTTGAGAGAGAGAGAGATCATGAGAGAGAGCATGAGAGGAGAGAGGTCAGTGGGAGAAGCAGACTCCCTGCTGAGCAGGGAGCCCGATGTGGGACTCGATCCTGGGACTCCAGAATCATGACCTGAGCTGAAGGCAGTTGCCTGACCAACTGAGCCACCCAGGCGCCCCTGTTTGTTGTATATTTTTAAAAAATATATTTATTAGGCTTTGTTACCTTGTTTAAGACAGTGCATTTAGGCTGTAGTTATTTGAGATCTTGCTATTAGGGACTTTTTAAAAATGAAGCATTGCTATGCTTTAAGGGTTCCGACACGTAGAGTTGTTACTTTATTATGGTTGCACAAACTGTGGATAACCAGAAGTCTGTAACCTCAGAAATACAAAAAGTATTTAGTATTTAGTGATTGTACCCAGTAAAAGGAGTCAGAAGGGCTACAATTAGTCTTCGGTTTAGAGATGCTTTACTATAATGAACTCAGTAATTTTGCTCTAGGTAAGGCACGTTGGTGTATACGCACTGTTTATCTGAGCTCTCCATTAAATTATATTGGTTCATGAAGCTGAAAGTGTCTGATTATTTTTATCTGTTCACTTGAACGACTCTAGGGCTATGTTGTTTGTCCCTCGGAAAAGAGATTCCTCCTACTCTTTACATTCCTTAAGAAGAACCGGAAGAAGAAACTGATGGTCTTCTTTTCATCCTGTAAGTCCGTGAAATACCACTATGAGTTGCTGAACTACATCGATTTGCCTGTCTTGGCCATTCATGTAAGTGATCATCATGAGTTCATTAAAAAACAGTTAACACTTATCAAGTATATGGACTGTGGGGTTTTCGGTATCACTCTCCCTAAACATAGAATGATCCTATGTGGAGGGAGTTTTGCTGGGTGTAGAAGGGTGCAGACCACAAAGGGATAAGAGATGCCATTCACCTAGGGAAATGAGATCCAGGCCAGAGAGTGAAATGGAAATGAAGCAGGTTAACAACTCCACAGCTAGGGGGTTGTACATCCAGACCTCCCAGAAATGACCTCAAGTTGCCAGCTCTAATGGATGCTTTGATTTGATTCTAGGGAAGGCAGAAGCAAAATAAGCGTACAACCACATTCTTCCAGTTTTGCAACGCAGATTCAGGGATATTGTTATGTACTGACGTGGCAGCAAGAGGGCTGGATATTCCTGAAGTTGACTGGATTGTTCAGTATGACCCTCCAGATGACCCCAAGGTAACTGGCATCCTTGGGATTTCTCCCCAAGGGCTCTGTGCTAAGGAATGAACTTTCTGGTTTCCTTGAGACACACCGTATTTCATATTCAGAGGTTGATCCATATTTATCCATGCCCTGTTGTACTGCACGCTGACTGCAGTATTTCTCTGGTAGCTAGGGCTATAGTAGCAAGACCCAAAGGGGGTGTGCCAAGATTTGAGAAGCCTCAGTGCGACTGAAGTTAGGAATGTCGTGCTTAGAATGGTCTGTGAAGAGTGGTAGGTGTTAGAAGAAAATAAAATACACTTCCGTAAAATAGGTAAGATTCTGCAGCATATGTAGTAGAAGTTTTATTAAATATTGTCTGCAGAAGTATATGATATAAATTGTTAGCTAGCACAAAAACATATTCAAAAAGTAATTTGAAGACAAAGCACACTTAGTAGTCATTAATGTGAATATTTTGTCCAGTGGGTATCAGGCCTCGATCATGCCGTTACCTCTTTGGTCATGGTCCATACAGAAGTAGGGAACGTGGCCAGCATGTGTGTGGCGTGGCCCTAGGGGAAGAGTGCCATCTCGTCCAGATGTGCTGACATGCTCTGTCCATTACCATGCAGGTTCTGGAAAGGCAGGTACCCATGGAAGTTGGTGTATTAATTCAGGTTTTCTTTCTCCAACAAAGGAATATATTCATCGTGTGGGAAGAACAGCCAGAGGCCTAAACGGGAGAGGGCATGCCTTGCTCATTTTACGCCCTGAAGAATTGGGTTTCCTTCGTTACTTGAAGCAATCCAAGGTAAAGGTCTTAGTTTGGAAAACTGTAAGCTGGGGGCAGATTCCCGTTGGTAGAAATTGTGTCTGTACCACTGGCCTTACGCACCATTTCTGGATGGGTCTGAGGCATCGGGAGTTGTTGCAGTGCACTGGGAACAGTTAGAAAAGTTAGATTGGGCCGGGGAGATTAGATGAGCATCTGGCCTGAAACATGAACAGCCCTTGGCCCCTCTTGCTCAGCAGTGCATCTTGGTGTCCCCAGGCGATGTCCCTTTCCCTGGCCCTGTTTGAAGCCGCTTCCACCCCTTCTGAGCTCCCTCATACCAGGTTGTCTCCACCTGCCCCGCTGCTGCAGCCTTGTTTTCATGAGGACTCCATTCACTCCTGCCTCTTCTCCTTCCTCCTGTCCGTACTCCTTGACCCTCTTTTACCTCCAGTCTCTCCTATTACTTCTCAAGACTCCTACTAAAAAAACAACTTTGACCCTAAATCCATTCTCCTTCTCCCTCTGCCATGGTTGCTGCTGATTGTCTTTCTTCCTTCTGCTGTTTTGGAAAGTGGCTTTTCTTTCCTCTGTTTACTGCCCCCTTAGCCTGATCCCTAGCCCACCCTCATCTGGCTCTGGCCTCAACTCCATCCACCACACCTGATTTCATTAGACTCCTAACGGACCTCTTTGTTGTTCGATCTTGTGTGCACCTGTCAGGACTTCTCTTGACATTTGCTTCCCCTTTGGCCTCCTTTGGCCCAGTCTTACCAGGTGGATTTTCCTCCACCCTGAAAGTATGTGCAGTTCCCAGAAATGGCCTTGGTGCCTTTGCTTGGTGCCCATTTCTGGATCTGAATGCTCCTGGTTTCAGTGAGCTGTGGTGTGCTGTGGGACGCCATCACTGATCTCCTGTTGTTGGCGTTCCCACAGCACAAGTGTTCATCCAGCTGTACCCTTACCCCCAACCTATCTTCTCTGCAAGACTTCAGGCTCTGAGGGTGGGACTCGGACAGCTGTTTTTCCAGCACTTCTCCGAGATCTGGCATTTTTGCAGTTACCTAATAAGTGATGACTGGTGAGAGATCCTTCCGATAGGTGGTTGTGTGGTCATCGTGAGTTCTGGTATCACAGACCCTAGTCACAGGGCAGGGTGGCAGTAGCACAGCTCTCCTGACATGGAGGGAGGGACCAGTGGTCCTGACTGGAAGCATCAGGCTGTCTCATGCTGCATCCGTGGAGAAAAGGACTTCATTGACTTACTGTTCCTGTCTAGTCTCTCAGCTTTCCTTTCAGGAAGGTTCCTCAGCACAATGTATGCGAGGATAGCAGAGGTTAGATAAGACTTTTCCACTGGCTGCGGGAGACCAGAGGAGTGGCTCTCTGTCCTGAGGGAGTCCCGCAGGCCTGGCTGTCCTTCTGGTTCTTCATGAGACAGGACATTTGTCACTGCTAGATCATCTACAAGTCTGAATATTGATCCATCTTGGTTTACTAATCTTTGTGCTTTTGTTTTCTAGGTTCCATTAAGTGAATTTCAGTTTTCCTGGTCCAAAATTTCTGACATTCAGTCTCAGGTATGTTTGGTATTTTTATTTGCATGGTTTTTGTTTTTTGGAGTTTTTTTTTTTTTTAA
Organism: Enhydra lutris kenyoni; assembly: GCF_002288905.1. Classification (NCBI taxonomy): domain Eukaryota; kingdom Metazoa; phylum Chordata; class Mammalia; order Carnivora; family Mustelidae; genus Enhydra; species Enhydra lutris. Next base: position 102,245,666 of record NW_019154085.1, read on the forward strand.
ACATTTGTGAGGAAGAGGGAGTCTCAGTTGGTAATCATTGTCCTCTGACTCTCCCCTTTCATGAACCAGGTTTGGACTGTGATCTTTTAGGGTCCTTGCTATGCTGCTTACCATGTTTCTGTGTTCCCTACCTTGTTCCAGTTCATACCTTATAAGGTATGACATTATTCTTACTGTACCCTAATTTTGCAAATATTATAAAACTTGTAATAAGTGTATTGGAACAAATGTTTTTTTGTTCTAATATATACGAAATCTGCTTTTGTATTTTATTGAAACCAATGTCTCTTTTCGTTTCAGCTTGAAAAATTGATTGAAAAGAACTACTTCCTTCATAAGTCAGCCCAGGAAGCGTATAAGTCCTACATTCGAGCATATGATTCCCATTCTCTGAAACAGATCTTCAATGTTAATAACTTAAATTTGCCTCAGGTTGCTCTTTCGTTTGGTTTCAAGGTGCCTCCTTTTGTTGATCTGAGTATCCTTTTCTTTATTGGCAGGAATTCATCTGGGAACTGAGGGACAGAAGGTTGACAGAAGGTCGACTTGGGCTTAGCACTTGGTTTGGGGTGTGCTTCGGCTGTCTGGAGCCCCGGGAGTTCATTCTGGTCACTGTCTGCTTGTCAGCGCTAGCACACAGTGGGCAGGGGTTAGCTGTCGTGGTGGGGATTACAGACATAGGACAACCTGGGCTTTAGGCCTTTAGGAACTTGTCAGGCAGACTGGGAGAGCGAGAGAGTTGTGCATTCCAGAGAGAAGCCAGAGAGGAACAGTGGCAGGGCTCGGCCGCTGTGAGGCTTCCCCTTACGAGGTCATGGAGAGCAGCACACCCTGGGGCTGAAGGGAGAAGATGGGGCCTCCGAATGTTTATCACCTCAGAGCCGTGGAAGGATTTCGTGCAAGAAAGTTGCAAGACTAGCAAAAGACAGCAACACATAAGTGCTACCCAGGGTAAAAGCCAAGGGAACGCCTGCAGTTGCTTCTGTTGCAGTTGATCATCTGTACTTGATCTTCGTGTTTCCCAGCGAGGCAGCAAACAGCAAAAGTGAGGCCTGTGAGTTAGCGCTGTGGCGCCGACTCCTGAGGGGACGAGACAGGGGTCCCCGTCCTCATTGTAGATAGTAAGTGTCTGCTGTAGTGCATACTTGCTGAATTGTGAGGAAGAGCAGCAACTCCTTCAGGTGGCTAAGCATTCCTGAATCCACTCCGAACAGAGGTGAAAGTCATTTGACAGGGTGGTTTTTATTGTGTTTCTCTAGACTTGCTGATGTGCCTCTCAAACTTATAAATCATTGTCTTCAGTTTCATTGTGCAGGGAAAACAATACAGCTGTTACATTGGGTTTCAAAGTCACACCTGCTCACTTTAGTCCGTGATCCCTCGACCACTCCAGACCTCCTGGAAATGGGTCACGTGGGCTTATGGTCCCATTTTCCTAGTGTGGGGAGGGGTTGTGGGAGTGGAGCGGTGGGGGTCGTGCTGGCTTGTTCTCTGTGTATTAGATGAGAGCTCATTGTCTTGGTGTTGCTTAATTTCCTTAACCCCCACCTTTAGATGTGAATAGCAATGACGGCAAGCTTAAAAAGAGAGGAGGCGGTGGAGGCTTCGGCTACCAGAAAGCCAAAAAAGTCGAGAAGTCCAAAATCTTCAAACACATTAGCAAGAAGTCCTCCGACAGCCGGCAGTTCTCCCACTGAAGACACACCTTCCTTTTGTCTCGAATAGCTTTGTCCTGAAATTGATTTTTTTCCCCTTTCTCTAACAAAGGAATTGTAGCTTCAGGATTGGGATTGATGGAACAGGAGTATGAGTTGACGGTTTCAAGCTCCAGGCACTGATACTATCTTCCAGGAGATACCGCTCTTATTTGGGGATGTAAAACAGAGTTCAATTTTTCTAGGTTGTTCAAGAGCAAAACAAGGGATCTTTTGGATTTTGTTGGGCAACAGAGTATTTTAGATCTTTTGCCTCCGAATTTGTCATTGTTTTGGGGGGCAGGGTATTTTTTATTTTTTTATTTAAAATCAAGTAATTAACAAAATATATTACTGGTTTCAGAGGTGGAGTTAGGTGATTCATCAGTCTTCTATATACCCAGTGCTCATTACATCACGTGCCCTCCTTAATGTCCATTACCCAGTTCAGCCCACCTTAGAAGGCAGTGACCTGGTACACTGGGGGTAATGATGCAAAAATTATCTCAGTTTTTTTGTTTTTGTTTTTGGGGTTTTTTTTGTTGTTTTGGTTGTTTCTTGGACCTTAACCGTAGTTCTTGACCTCCCCTGAAAATGCTACTGTGGCTAGGAAGCACGTTACATTAAAGGTGGCGTTGGGTTTTTGTATATTCCAGATTTTAAAGCAGTGGGCCTTTCCTATTTTTTTTTTTTTAAGAGCCCACAGTGTAGGTTATTTGTCATTGTTATTTGAATAAAGCACCCTTTGCAGTCCTAACATTCGTTGGAAACAGTGGGAACCTGAGATTTTTGAGCCTCATTTATACCAATATATGTGTAATAATCTGTTATTCTCCCTTTAATAACTAAGCAAATATCTTTTTGCAAGAGGCACATAATGATGATACCGCTTATTCAACTTTGTTCCAAGTGGTTTGGATTTTGTTGAACCCTTCTATCTCTGCAGAGTATTCAGGGAGGCAGAACATTTTTTGAGGAAAAATTGCCCTTTCCAGATCTGTGAAATGAAAATAGGTTTATGATGAAGATTGGAAATGAACAGCAGTCAAAAAGAGCAGCAAAGATGGGGGTTTCATCGCAGGGTTTTCGTTGTAGGAACTCTTGACTTCCAGAGTATTTAATATATCTTGTTTTATTTCCGGTGCATTTTATAACTATGAAATGGTTATTACATTTTGATCAATTTGAAACCAGAGTTGTTGGCATTGTTTTGCTGTTGTGCTAGTTAATATTCATAGTCTCCTGTTAAGTACAAGTACACTGAGAACATCAAATGTGGTGGAAACAGCTTTATACAAATAGCATCCCAGTAGTGATCCTCTGTGTCTGGGTTCGACCGTTGTCCCCTGGCTGGACCTGTCCTCAGATTCAGGCCTTGACTGTTAGACTTGTGGCATTTAAGAATGCTTCACCTAAGACATTCAGTAACTTTTTTTTTTTTTTTTTTTTTTAAGAAATAATCATGTCTCAAAAAACAAAAACAAAGGGAAGACACTCTAATCACAGAGCAAGAGTAAAAACTCAGTATTTTCATACATAGCCATCAGAGGTTTTGTATATGTACTTTTGAATTTTCTATCAGAAGTGAAGTCGTCCTCTACTCCCTGCTTGTAACCGGCTTGTTTCATAACCTGTTATTTTCCTGTGTCATTAAATAATTACATCCATTTTCTATTTCATTTTATGACTGTTTTGTTAACCCCTGCTTGGTCTGTGTAGACCAAGGTTCTAAGTCCCTACTCATCCCCAAGAGTCCCTTGGGGATTCTCAAGGAGACAGGCTCCTGTTTGTCCTGCAGTTGACGTCCAGTAGGAGTAGAAGTCAGTCTGCAGAGATGTTATGAGTTAAGTACATAAGAGGAAAGATTGTGCTTTCTATAGTAATGGCTCATTCCAGGTCCTTGCGGAGTCAGGAGGTTCTGCTGGCGGCATGGCCCAGACAAGGGATCTAACAGCCACTCTTGACCAACCTGGCCAGGATTCGGATGTGAGGGAGCCAGTGACTAGAAGCAGAAACAGGGTCAGGGCAGCCTTATGTGCAAGGCTCATTTGCACAAGAGGAAGAGATCCTTGGGCTTCTGTGCTGTGAGCACAGCCACTGGTGGCATGGGTTGAGGCCATGAACTGGACAAACAGGATTTAAGTGGCTTCATCCAGGAGGGTTAGGATGCTCTCTGTTGAGCGCACTCCCCAGGAAAGGTCTGCTGTTAAATAGCATCAGCTACAGCGGCTCGTCAAATCCGGAGCCAGCTTGGGCCTTTTGGAGCGCACACGAGATTTCTGGCCGTTCAGTCCCCTGGAGTTGTGATCTGCCCCAGGTTTTGGAAAGTGCTCCAGGTCAGCGTCTTCCTCGGGCAGCTGCCAGATAGAAGAAGGCAATTTTCAGGGCTACTCTCCATTGTACTGGGTATTACACAGAGGCAGTAATCGTACCTTTGGATAATCCCAGGTCATCATGAATCGAAAGCCTGTTCAGTGCCAGAGAACAGGAATAAATAAGGCCAAGCTCCTCTTAGGAACCTGGTTACAGTACAGCGAAGGGAAAGAGGTGCCATAAACAATTGCAGTATTGTTTCCCAAGCCATGCAAGGGATGCAGATAGAGATTCCAACCATTTCTAAGCCTGGGAAGTCTGCATTCTTGGATTCTGGTAAAGATTAGCTGGTGGAAAGGTACTGACTGGAACCTTCTCTACATGTAGAAGGTAGCCTTCTGTTCTGGCATGGGAGTTACCAAACGTTGATTGTGCCAGACCAGCTACTTAAGAAACACCAACATGTTTTGAGATTTTTCTTGCTGCATGTCCAGGATATCGTGATTGGTGTGTTTGGTGGGACAGAAGAACCTCTGGAGAGTTCTGTATGGGTAGGTTTAGGAACATCCATATGTGTACAACCTCTTATTAAAACTTGTACGTTCTCATCTTGCAGGGTGAAAATGCCCAATACAGGAAATGGTGTTAGGATGTTTAGTCATCCACAAACGGGTGGCCCTAAGGAGGCACCCAGACCCGGGCTTTCCAGAGGGAACAGCTATGAGTCGGTTTGAACAGCTTACATGGGAAGAGGCACACTGTAGTTCAGCCTAACAGCCATGGCCCCCACTGCCTCTAGCCGGAACTTCCAGAACCCCCATTCAATTGGAATTCAGTTGATGGGTGTTGGTACAGGAGAGGAAACAGTTTGTCTTGGCCACTTGTCTAGGACTCTGCCTCCTCATCTGTGTTTAAGGGGCAATGTGACAATTTAAAGTGGGTGACACTAGTGGACATTTTTTGTTGGAACCGCTGCCCAGCATCTTACCTTCCTGTGTTTGGAGACCATGCTATTTAAGCCCTGCTGGGACCTCAAAGCACTTCCCATCAGAAAGTCCCCTGCAGCCAGGAGTGGTCTGTGACCTAGCTTTGACAGATGACCCATGCCTCCCCGAGCCTCTGAAGGAGATACAAGTGAAGCAGCTGGCGGCTTCATCATCCTGCTCCAGAGGCCACTGTGCCAGGAGCAGAGGCCAGTTTTGCTGGGCCACCCAGGAGACTGCGGGGCATGACCAGCTGGTGTCTTCCAGCCCTGGTCCCCGAACCATCTTCGGTTGCCATTGTTTCCGTTCGCTCCTTTTAATGAATTCAGAGTAGCTCTCTGTCGCTCGTAACTGAAAATCCAAGGCCCCTCTAACATCTAGTGATTCTCAGACTGGGTTTGTTAGGGTACAGAGTCAACCACCCCTCAATTAGAGAACACTCTCGATAATGCAAGTCACACAGCAAGGTTTATTTCCAGCTAGCTGGGGTCCAAGCATCCGCCCGGCGCAGCGGGTTTCAACAAGGACCCCGAGCACTCAAAGCCAAGGATTTATATAGCATTTTCAAGGCACTTTTCCATAGCTGCATACATATCTTGTGCCCCACTTTGACAGTTTAACTTTGTTTAACCTTTTGCCACCCCAGCATCACCCTGGTGTCATCCTGGCGGGTAAGTGAGATTTAGGTTTAGAAGAAATTCAACTTTGCCTCAGCCTCCCTCAGTTTTATGGTGGTGAGGGCCACCTTAGGCCTTGAGGAACTGAGCCATTTGTCTCTGGAAATTGAGCCATTGAAGAGATGGCCTTTTTGTTGTAAATCACCAGGACATTTGCAAACCAAGGGAGACTCCTGTCTTGCAGGATTGTGATCTCTGCAAGTTAGCTATTTGTTTTTCTTTAACATCTAGTCCCTGTGGGGCCATTGCCTAACCGCCCTGGTGGTATATGATTAAGTTGTTTCTTAGGTTTTAGCTACTTTCTCCTAAGTCATGTACGTGTGTTGGGCTGTTTAGGGACACTCAGTAAAATGGCTTCCCGGCCTTCAGGATGGCCATTCTGATGCTAACCCACTCTTAGAGTGCAAGATGCCAGCTTTTGCTTTGCCAAGATGGCTGTACTTATGTCAGGGCTAGACTCAAGGTGGGTACAGCCTTGTTTTTCTTGGTCTCCACACCTGGAGCTGGTTTCCAGGACTTGTTTTTAAGTCCCCTGGGGGAAGGGGAGCAGGGACAGTTTAAGGGTTAAACAACAAAGTTATTGATTAACCTCAATGGAAGCCTCTGGCTGAAATAGAAATATAAAATAGGTCCTTACAGATTTTGGTCTCTCCCTCTGTGGGTAAGGTATCCAGGTTGCTTCCTATCCTTCAAGCTCTCCTTGCCCAGAGCCACCCTGCTCCAGAGCTCAGGGGGAAGGATGGGTTTGGAGCAAGGCTGAGACTGGAAGCATGAAAGGCAAAGATGCGTCAAAGGAAGAATGAGTGACAAGCTCGTCGCCTCTCGGGACAGATCCTGGCGAAACTGGTGTGTTGCTGGAGGTTTCAGAGGCCAGAGAAAGTGGTACCCCCAGCCCGGGGAAGGGGCAGACTGACAGTCCTTGGATGGCCGCTGGCAGCAGTTTGGAGGGAGGCAGAACTGGGTGGGGTCTCCGTTCCACTGCTTACTATGAGGCCTTGAACAAGTGACTTCCGTCTCTGGGCCAAGGATCCTCAGCTGTAGGGGAAGCAGTGGTGGCCACGGGACTAAATGAAGTCGTGCTCGAGAAGCATTTAGCAGAGTGGGGCAGTCACCTATTAGAAATGACAGCTGTTGGGGCGCCTGGGTGGCTCAGTGGGTTAAGCCTCTGCCTTCGGCTCAGGTCATGATCTCAGGGTCCTGGGATCGAGCCCTGCATCAGGCTCTCTGCTCAGTGGGGAGCCTGCTTCTCCCTCTCTCTCTCTCTGCCTGCCTGTCTGCTTGTGATCTCTCTGTCAAATAAAAAAAATAAAATCTTTAGGGGCGCCTGGGTGGCTCAGTGGGTTAAAGCCTCTGCCTTCAGCTCAGGTCATGATCCCAGGGTCCTGGGATCGAGCCCCACATCGGGCTCTCTGCTCAGCAGGGAGCCTGCTTCCTCCTCTCTCTCTCTCTCTGCTTGCCTCTCTGCCTACTTGTGATCTGTCAAATAAATAAATAAAATCTTAAAAAAAAATAAAAAATAAAATAAAATCTTTAAAAAAAAATGACAGCTGTTGATACCACTTCCAAGAATATCAGGAAAGGGGGTAGGTACATGGTCAGAAACAAGAAAAAATGATGTTCTCTAGGACCTCCCTGCTCTCCCCACCACCAGAATGTCATGTGTTCAGCGGCCTTAGGCCAAGAAACTGGCCTTTCTCCCTGTTCTGATTCCCAAAGCTCTGCAGCAGAGGGAGGGCCCTTAGCCAGGGCTGGAGGGGGCGAGGCTGCTGCAGGCCCGCTGGCTCTACCCCCCACATCTCTGCATAGGCTCCTGGGAGTGAGGGGTTTCCTGGGCTCTGGTTTGTGGTAGTGGAGGGCTGCAGGGGGCTGCTTCTCTCCAGCTAGAGAAGGGGACAGTCTGGGGGAGAGCAGGAGCAAACACCCACCAGGCTCTCTCATCCTCAAAGCGTGCATTCAGGACACTGAGGACCCTCAGAGAGGCCAGGCTCTGACCTAAGAGTTCCAGAGACTTGAATTCCTTTACACCTGTGTCCTGACATCCCTGGGCAGGACAGGTATCCTCCCCACATTACAGAGAGGAAAAGGAAGCTGAGGGAAGGTCACTAATAGCTCTTCAGTCAATGGCCTAGCCACTTCAGTATGGCACTGTCTCTGTGGTGCTGTCCTCGGCTGGAAGCTGGGCACCGTCCCTCTCACTGGGCTCCTGGTGGGCTGAGCTGGGCTTTCCTCCTGCAGGAGAGGGAATGCCGGCGTCCGGATGCAGATGGGGGAGAGCGGTCAGTGCCTGAGAGCCTGAGTCCTCGAGGGGCTGCTGGTCCCAGGCAAGGACACCACACCTCACGGCTACCCGGGCCACCGGCTTTCACTGAGGAGAACAAACAAGCTCAGAAACCACATGAGTGCGGCCTCAACCTCGTTCTCTGCACCCCCAGTTGCCAGTTGAAGGACTTGCTTGTACACGTGCACATGTCTCAGAATTCTTGGCAACCATTTGAAAGAGAGAAGCCGTAAAAACCCGGGCTTCTGTATTCAGTCTTGGGACTGTGTTTCACAGCTATAAAAACTAGGGTTAAATGTTAATGGAACCCCACAGGAACTGAAGAAACTTTAAGACAAGCTGTGTGTAGACCCCAAATGGACATTTAGTGGCCTCAGGACGGATGATTCTACAAACCCCGTTGTGGCCTGGAATTAAATTCACCTCTATTCCTTGCCTTAGAGAATCGTACCCCGACAAATCCAGTGGGGGTAGCCCAACTACATGGCAACTGACCTTTATGTGTGCACCTCCCTTAACTCTTTCAGGGCCTAGGGGCATAAATGGGACCGAAAGCCTGGAGGACTCTGCTTTTGTCCATCTTCCGCCTCACCTCTAAGGACCTGCTTCTCATGCCTGCGTAGGTTTCCATAGCAATATTTTCTGAGCAATAGGTGAACTGCATTGCGCTATGGAAGAAGCCCAGGAGAAAATAGTAACCTGAGAAAGTCCAAATTGTTCCACCAGCCTCGAGGCTGTTAAAAATTAGGGGTGGGGGAAGGGGGAATGGATTCATTCCCCTGGAGATTCCCCCATGCCTCACCTCCAAGCCACCCATCCCAAAAGCGCAAATGACAGAAGACATGTACATGGAGAAGGAAGGACAGTGTTGAAATTCATATCAAAAAAGAAGGGCTTTTCAAAGGTCTCCCACAGGAATTCTGGGAAGATGGTGGCAGCGACGCCAGGATCATTTTTGGATTTTTCTGAATCCCCCACATAAAAGTGGGGGCACCTAGAGAGCAACACTGAAAAGCCGCAGGCAATAATTACAACAGAAATAGGTGACAGGTGTCCCCAAAATACAAGTGGGGGGTTGGGCAAAGCACGGAACAGCCATGAGACCTGCTTGTTCTCGGCAAAGCAGAGGAGGAAAGAATGCAGCAGCTGATGGACCTGAGAACAGGAGAAGCCCCCTGCCCAGAATACCCAAGTGGGGCCAGTTGGAGGATGGCAGCTGAAACTGGAGGGCTTTCCCACTCTAGGGTGAGTGAGGGCGCAGGCCTGCCAGACGGTCTGAGGGACTGGAGGGGTCGCCTCCCTTTGAACTCTTTCCAGTACTTTTATTGAGATCTATGTTACTGTGTAGCTCACATACCATATCATTCACACATTTAAAGCGTTTTTCACCCACAGAGTTGTGCAACCATCACCATAATCAATGTGTGAACATTTCCCTTGCCCCAAAGAAACCCGGTACCTATTAGTAGTCCCTCCCCCATGTCCTCCTACCCCAGGCCCTGGCAACTGTTATCCACACTCTGTCTTGTTTTTTGTCTTTTTTTTAATTAACATATAATGTTAGGGGTACAGGTCTGTGAATAATCAGTCTTACACATTTCACAGCACTCCCTATAGCACATACCTTCCCCAATGTCCATCACCCAGCCACCCTATCTTTCCCAACCCCCTCCCCTCCAGCAACCCTCAGTTTGTTTCCTGAGATTAAGAGTCTTATGGTTTGTCTCCCTCCCAGGTCCCATTATCCTATCGCTCTGTCCTGGACTTTTCATCAAAGTGAAATCATACAGTAGGAGGCCCAGTGTGCCTGGCTTCTTTCACCTGGCACGTTTTCAAGTTTCATCCATGTTGTCACACGTATCAGCACTTTGTTCCTCCTTGTGACCAAGTAATAGTTCATGGTGTGAATATAACCACGTTTTATTTATCTGGTTCTCCACTGACAGACACTTGGGTGGTTTCCGTGTTTTGATTATCATAAACAATGCTGCGATGGACATTTGAACAGGTTTTCGTGTGGACATAGGTTTTCATTTCTCTTGGGAATAGACGTAGGGTAGAGTTGCTGGCCTGAGATGGATCGATCTATCTATCTGCCTTCCTATCTATCTAGAGACAGTTATTCTAGAAATTGGCTCTCCAGAGTGTGGGAGCTGAGAAGTCCCCAATACGCCATCTGCAAACTGGAAAGCCAGGGGGGCAGCTCAGTCCCGTTCCTGAAGTCTGAGGACCTTGAGGGGATCCAGTGGTGTCGGTCCCAGGCCACGTCTAAAGGACCAAGAACCAGGAGCACCAAAGTCCAAGGGCAGGAGAAGATGAGCGCCCCAGCTCAAACAGGGAGAAGGTGATTTGCTCTACTCCTGCCTTCGTGTTCTCTTTGGGCCCTCAATGGATCCCATATATGTTTGAAAATGTCAAGTTTCAGATATACTTGGAACGGAAAGCCACCACAATAGTGGGGACTATTTTTAGTTTTATGTTGTCTTAATTAAAATAAGTGTATTTGACTAAGAACGTGGGGTCCATCCACTCAGGCCAATGGGGCCTGCCAGAGAGAGACTAGGTTTTCTGCACCAGGAGTCAGTGGAGGTGGCCGAGTGGAGGCAGAGCACCCCTGAATGAGCCCAGGGGGCCCAAGCAAAGGCTGACCTGTGCCCACAGCCCCGTTCTAGCCCCATAGTTACATCGTCCTTCATCAGACAAACACAGATATCCTCAGGAGCGGAGTCCCATCTGCTTGTTTTCACACCTAAAGGAGGACCTGGGAGGAGATTACAGACTGAAGAAATCTCACCTCCACCTTAAGAGCCTCTGGGTACCGCGCATGACCCCTGGTTTTGGTAAAAGCCCAACCCCGGAAACCCAGTGTTGGTGCATCCGTATGGCCACCCGCATTCTGCCTGACCCTGCTACTGCCTTAAATGGACTTGGGGTTGGACACAGGCCAGGCAACCCCTCCGGGCAAGGATAGCGCCTGGCTGCTTCAGGAGCTTTCCCTGTGCCTTGATGTGCCCTTGATGTGCCCCGCAGGTGGGGAGAGCTGAGCCAGTCTCCGATGCTTAATTAAGTGTCAAATGTTGAATATCCAGTAGTTCGTATTTATTTACTTACTAGGGAGTTAGAACACTTTTTCATTATCTTTTTTAGCCACTTGTATTTCTTCTTTTTGGATTGTCTCATCAGGACGTCTGTCTGCTTTTTTCTAACATTTTATTTTGAAAAAATTCGAACATATGGCAAAGTTGAAAAAAATATTTCAGTAATACCCATCAATTTACCACCGACATTGTACCACTAGCATTTAATTATACTTCCAGTCTGCTTTTATTTGGAATTTTGCTTTCTTATTTGTTGCATCGCTTTATTTATTAGCATTGACCCTTTAGTTATGATCACATGTTCCAGCTCCTTCTTGATGGAAGGACTTCTCTAGTTCATTGACTTCTTCTATTCCATACTTCTGCATACGTTTCTCTCTTCACCTTCTATGTTGGTTCACTTTCCTACCTATCAAAATTCAGGGCCTGACTGTCTGTCTGCAATTGTAACTGCTTCTTTATCATTAGAAAATTTGTGTTTTAAGTCAATCAATATACCAAAAATGCAGTGATAACTGAATCTTCTTGTGAAACAAGGCACTGGTCTGAGCATCAGGAGTCCTGGACCAGTGTGATTTGGGATTTCACCATTTTGGCCCTTGGTTCACTCATCTACAAAATAAAGAAAGGGGATAAGATAGACTTTCTGAATCTGCCATTTCATTTTGTGGAAAAAAAAAAAAAGAATAATAATGGGATTACATTTTAAATAGAAATTAGATTCCAAATTCAGCCCACAATGTGGAAAATTTATATAGTTAAACTTTCCCTAGAAAATTCATTAAATCACCTAAAAAATCCAACATGAATGTTTCTTGAGTGACTGTTGATGGTCATCAATGCTAGGTTCATTTTGGCCATATTTGCATGCCTGATTAGAGATTTGATATAATACTCTCAGTAAATCCAAACAAAACGGATTGTTTCTCCAGAAACATATTTTTTTAAAGAGGACAAGTGAAGTGATTGTTTTTTTGTTTTTTTGTTTTTTGAAGAGGACTGGTGAAGTGATTGTCTTGACGTCACAGGTCATTTCCAGTGCATTTCCAATGGGGGAAAATACTCGTCTCACACTCAGTCAAGTGAGATCCTCAACTGTGTGACAGAAATATGGAACCTGACACCAGCTTCAAATGTAGCAGGTGGACAGCTCCCATGTCACTCCCTTTTCCTCCAGGGAGCACACTCAGTAGACAGTGGAACTGTGTCTGTTGGGGGCTTTCATCTGTGATAGGACACTCAACCCACAAAAGAGCCTAAAATATAAGGGGCTTTTCTCTGTCATCTAACAAGAAGTCTAGGGCTTGGGGATTCAGGGTTGCTCATTCAGGGCTCTGTGTGATCTCCTCTGTGGTTTCCTTTGTTTTGTCCTCATGGTGACAAAAAGGTTTCAGCAGCTCCAGGAATCACAGCTTCATGTGACAATATATCAAAGGCAAGATGGCAGGCAAGTTTCTCTTTCAGTCTCTCTTTCTCCCTTTTTTTCTCTGAGAGGTAAATATCTTCCTAGATTACCCAGTGTGCGGACCACAGACAAACAACACTTGAGAGCTTTTTTGAAATGAGAAATTCAGACTCCACCCTAGACCTATTTAACCATGATCGTTTTCCACAATAGTTGGACCATTTTACATTCTGGCAGAAAAGTGTTAAGAGTTCCAATTTCTGGGGTGCCTGGGTGGCTCAGTGGTTTAAAAGCCTCTGCCTTTGGCTCGGGTAGTGATCCCAGAGTCCTGGGATTGGGCTCTCTGCTCAGCAGGGAGCCTGCCTCCCCCTCTCTCTCTGCCTGCCTCTCTGCCTGTGATCTCTGTCTGTCAAGAAAATAAATAAAATCTTCAAAAAAAAAAAAAAGAGTTCCAATTTCTCCACCTTGACGATACTTGTTATGTTTTGCTTTTTAAATTATATCCATCCTAGTAGGTGTAAAATTATATCTTTTGAGACTGACTTGCATTTCTCTGGTGACTAATGTCTTTAAGCCTCTTTTCATGTGCTTGTTAGCATTTGTATATCTTCTTTAGAAAAATGGCCATTCAGATCATTGCTCTTTTAAAAAAGTGGGTTTGTTTTTGTGTTTTTTTGTGTTGAGTTGTAAAAGTTCTTTATTTTAGAATCCAGGCCCTTATCAAATACGTCATTTGCAAAGATTTTCTCGCATTTTGTAGGTTGTCCTTTACTAGTGTTCTTTGATGCACAAAAGTTTTAATTTCGATCAAGTTTAATTTACCATTTTTTCCTTTTGTTGCTTGTAGCTTTCATGTTATATTTAAGAAAATATTACTAATGCCAAGATCATGAAGATCTTCCTTTACGTTGTCTTCTAAGAGTTTTATAACTTTAGCTTGTACATCTTGGTCTTTGATCCATTTTAGTTAATTTTTGTATATGATGTGAGGTAAGGATGTAACATCGTTCTTTTATGTGTGGAGACTCAGTTGTCCCAGCTCCATTTGTTGAAGAGGACGCTTTTTCTCCATTGAATGGTCTTGACATTGATGTCAAAATCACTTGGCCATAGATATATGGGTCTATTTTTGTACTCTCTATTCTGATGGTCTATTGTCTATCCTTCTGCCAGTACCACACTGTCTTGATTATTGTGACTTTGTAGTAACTTTGAACTGAGAATTTTTAGTCCTTCAACTTTGCTCTTTTTCAAAATTGTTACAGCTATTTAGGGTCTCTTGAGATTCAGTATGAATTTTAAGATTAGGTTTTCCATTTCTGCAAAAAAGCCATCGTGATTTTCAGAGGGATTGCATTGAGACTGTAGATCACATTGGGGAGAAGTTTTATCTTAATAGTATTGTCTTCATGAACACAAGATGTCTTTGCATTTGCTTAAGTCTCTTAAAATTTCTTTCAGCGATGTTTGTAGTTTTCATTTACAAGTCTCACACCTCTTTGGTTAACTTTTTTCCTAAATATTTCATTCTTTTTGATGCTATTGTAAATGGAATTTTTCCTTAATTTCTTTTTTGAAACATCCAGTTGTTTGTATATGGAAATATAACTCAGGATGCTGGGCGGCTCAATCAGTTAAGCATCTGCCTTACAACTCAGGTCGTGATCCCAAGGTCCTGAGATTGAATCCTGCATTGGGCTTCCTGCTCATAGGGGAATCTGCTTTCTCCCCTCTGCCCTTACCCCTAGTCATGAGTCTCTCTCTCTCTCTAAAAAGTAACAAAAAATCTTGAGAAGTAAGAAATATAACCCATTTTAGGATGTTGATATTATAAACTGCAACTTTGATAAACTCATTTATTAGCTCTTAATAGCCTTTTGTGGATTCTTTAGAGTTTTTTACATGTAAGATCATGTCATCTGTGACTTACTTCCTTTCTATTATGGTTGCCTTTCATTTCTTTATCTCCCCTAACTGCTGCTTATTCAACTACGGTGAACAGAAGTGGTGACTGTGAACATCTTTGTCTTTTTTTTTTTTTTTTAAAGATTTTATTTATTTATTTGTCAGAGAGAGAGGGAGAGAGAGCAAGCACAGGCAGACAGAATGGCAGGCAGAGGGAGAAGCAGGCTCCCTGATGAGCAAGGAGCCCGATATGGGACTTGATCCCAGGACGCTGGGATCATGACCTGAGCCGAAGGCAGCCGCTTAACCAACTGAGCCACCCAGGCGTCCCTGTCTTTTTTAATCTTAGGGGAAAAGCTTTCAGACTCTCACCCTTGAACATGATGCTAGCTGTAGGTTTTTCATCTCTATCTTTGATTATGCTGAGGAATTTCCCTTCTAATTCTAGTTGACTGAGTGTTTTATCTTGAAAGGGTGTTAGATTTGTCAAATGCATTCTTTATTATTATTAATATTACATGCAGGCATAATTTTTTAAAGATTTTGAAACAGCACCCAAAGGTCATCTTTCCCCCATTTCATATTCAAAACATGCAAGAAAGAGAAAGAAAAGAAAGCATGTTTTATTTTCCATTGTGATTGACTGCCATTCCTAAAGTCCTTAATGGAAATAATGGCTAGTATTTGGGGAAGTTTTTAAAGAAAGACAATCTGAGAATTTCCAGAATTTTGTCATAGAGTCAATCATGGTAGCCTAAAGGTGGGTCTGAGGGTAGTGACTTCCACAGCCCTGTATCATTTCATCCTCAGTACAGAACACTATGATCCTGCAAGTTTCATATCTGGCCAACAGAATATAAATGTTATCCCAAAAAGATAACAAGGACTAGCAGCTTTCTTGACTACATGAGTTCAACTGCCTGACTGCTCAGGAAACAGAAAAATCTCCATTGGACCGTACAGGCATAACACAAGACATTCATAAAAGAAAACCATAGAAAACAAGAAAATCTTCCATGACAGGAGTATGTGGGAAGTGAAAAGCAATTTGTTTTTAATATTTTATTTATTTATTTGAGAAAGCAAAAGACAGCACAAGCAGGGAGAGGGACAGAGAGGAAGAAGCAGACTCGAGGCTGAGTAGGGAACCCAACAAAGGACTTGATCCCAGAACCCTGTGATCACGACCTGAGCCGAAGGCTGATGCTTAACTGATTGAGCCACTGAGTGAAAAGCATTTTGAATGGAGAGTTTCAAAACCCAAAATGTGAGCTCCTTGAAAGCAATTCAGGTTTTTTATAATTTTTTTACTTTGCTCCTTTGTGCATGATTTGAA
Organism: Enhydra lutris kenyoni; assembly: GCF_002288905.1. NCBI lineage: Eukaryota > Metazoa > Chordata > Mammalia > Carnivora > Mustelidae > Enhydra > Enhydra lutris. The sequence continues at coordinate 102,261,355 of NW_019154085.1, forward strand.
TCAAATCTATTTCCAAAAAGATATACACTAAAAACCCAACAAGACCATGAGTAAAGAAACAGAGCTAGTTTATTAAAATTATTGCAAAGAAAGAAAACAGAAATATGCAAAACAATTTCTGCAATGAAGAACTAAATATTAGCTACAATGAGATACCACTTCACATCTACTAGGATATCGATGGTTTGAAAAATGGAAAATATCAAGTGTGGGTGAGGATGTGGAGAAACAAACTCGTATACATTGTTGCCATAGAGCGAAAGGGAGCAGGTGCTGTAGGCCACAGGTTGGTGGCTTCTCAGTGGGTTACACACAGAATTACCACATGACCCAGCAGGTGTATACTCTACTCCCAGGGGGATATCCAGAGGAATTGAAGATAAGGGCTCAAACACTCACTCACATGCTTAAGTTCATTGCAGCATTATTCACAAGAGCCAGAAGGCAGAAATGACCCGGCATCTACCAACAGATGAATGGTTAAACAAAACGTGGTTTACACATTTCAACTGCATATTATTCAGCCATAAGAACAAATGAGATTTTGATCCATCACTGAACTTGTCACCCACCTGGTTTCCTTCCGCCAACCTTGTCCCAGCATTAACCCATCGTAGGAACTGCTGCAAAATAATCCTAAACACACACAGCCAGGAAGGGTTAAGTGCGGTGGCTCATACCCAGTGCCCTGTCTCTGACTCCCATCATAATGTGTCCACAGCCCAGCAGGGGCAAGTGTACCTGCAATGCAGAGGTCAGAAGTTCAAGACCAGCCACACATGTTGTGAAATTTGATTCACTGTCCGCCATTACAACAACTTAAAAATTAGGGAATTTTTGTTAAAATTAAGTCAAATTGGGAGTGATTTTCAACTACTGGCATTAAGTATTATGATATCTCTGCCCACCTGGGGCCAACAGTCAGAGTCACGTCTACCTAAGTCGCTTCGTGTGTCGCCGTCCTGCTCCAGCGTGCCCACTTCTTCCTCACCGCTTGTGTGTACTGGATGACTGTCTGGAGGCCAGAGGTCCTCCAAATCTGATGTCTAACCACATTCGAGCTTATCCACGCTCGTATACCTGCTGCCTGTCCGCCATTACAACAACTTAAAAATTAGGGAATTTTTGTTAAAATTAAGTCAAATTGGGAGTGATTTTCAACTACTGGCATTAAGTATTATGATATCTCTGCCCACCTGGGGCCAACAGTCAGAGTCACGTCTACCTAAGTCGCTTCGTGTGTCGCCGTCCTGCTCCAGCGTGCCCACTTCTTCCTCACCGCTTGTGTGTACTGGATGACTGTCTGGAGGCCAGAG
>NW_019154085.1:102262680-102313466 GCF_002288905.1 Enhydra lutris kenyoni
TTCCTCCAAATCTGATGTCTAACCACATTCGAGCTTATCCAAGCTCGTATACCTGCTCCCACCCACCCCACAACAAATGGCGTCGCTTTGCTCAAGGACAACTCCTGTTGCACAAAAGAGGGATGCTCCTTCTCAAATCCTTTGAGCAATTTCCTGTCCCTAAAACCTCCTGTGCCGTTCCTGGTCCATTTCAAATGCTATCCCTGGGCAAATCCCAGCTCTTACCACGCCTCCTCCAGGAAGCCTCCCCGGCATGCCTCACAGCCCATCAGTGCTTTCCTGTGAATGTGCTGTTTGAATGGTTGGTAGCTCATGAATCTTTATCAGTCATCAACTTGTGTTGCTACCCATCTCTTCTTTGGGGATGAACGAAGGTTTGGGCTGAGGGAGCAGCCGAACCCTGATTTCCGCTAACATCCTCGTCCATTAGCTAAGCCCATCGTGAGGTTTAGAAACTGTGAAGACCATCCTGAGTCTCAAGTTGGGCAGCGGGGGCCAGGACTCCAGAGACTGTGAGGACCGTGGCTGCAGGCTGCTTCCAGAAGGGGCTACTACTTTGGGCGAGGGACTCCCTCAATGAAGGCAAATCCAGAAGGAGCTGGGTGTGGAGGAGCATCTGTGGCAGCAGCCCCAGGGGAAGGAACAAGTCCTTCAGGCCGAGAAGGGGACCTGGGTGTCAACTCTGATAGCTTGGAGAGGAAGTGAGGGAAGAAAGGGGGAGAATGGAGGGAGAGAGGAAGGGGGAAGGAGGCCGCCATGCGAACTTGCTCAGGGCAGTTTGGAACAGACAGTGACGAGATGGTCACTCCCTTATTGGGGGTGCAGGAGGACTGCTGTGCAGGGCAGCGATGTGTCCTGACCTGACCAGAGGACGCTCTGCTGGCCACCGCTGAGCTGACACTGGAGCCCACAACTTCGGACTCCAGAGATCCCAGTTGGTTCTTCACTCAGTCGGCAAACAGAGCCTCAGGTCATGTCATTGTTCAAGAAGTGTGTGGACAGGCTGCAGGAAAAGTGGGCGCCAAAGAAAGCAAACCTTGAAAGCCTCTGCTTTCTCTGTGACCCACAGAGACGGGGAGGAAAATTTTGTACGAGTAAAATGAACCATTGGGTAAACCATCTTTTTCAAGGTAAAAGTCAAGTTTGCCTAAAAAGTTTAAGAGTATCCAGACACCAGACTCTCTGAAAAGGCCAGAGAAAAAGTTCAGATTTCACGAGATAGAAGCATGCCTGAAATGTGTTGGAACCAGAAATTATAAATATCAAAGAAGGTCCAAGGAGGAGGCGTGACAATGACGATCCTCCCACCCACAGGAAATCACATTCCAGTGAAGAGAAAGATCCAAATGAGAGCAAGGCAGGGGGAGAAAGCAAGGGGGCAGAGAGGAGCCCAGTCAGTGGGATCTCAGTGACTTGAAAGCATTATTCCCTGCTTCCCAATCCTGAAGTTCCTTGAGGCAATTTCTCCCCCTCCTGCCAGTTCCCTCCTACCTCCCCCTTCCCCACCCCGCCCCCATCACACCAGGAACATAGGAATAACAGCAGGGATCTGAAGTCATCTCAGAACCAGCCACTGGCCCCCCAGAAAGTCTAGGGCTTCCTGAAGTCTCAATAACTCTGCCCTCAAGGATCATGGGCAGAATTGGGATCTTCATCCAGGAGTGTGAGGCAGAACAGGGAGTGAGGGATTTTTCTTAGAATCTGTACTTTTTCCAAATAATTCATGCTTTTCAAACTTCACAGCTTAAATTCACCAACAAGGGGTGCCTGTGTGGCTCAGTGCGTTGAGCGTCTAACTGTTGGTTTCGGCTCAGGTCATGCTCTCGGGGTCATGGGATGGAGCCCCAAGTCTGGCTCTATGCTCAGTGTTATGCCCCAATAATGGGTCCATGATTAAAGGAGCGAGACTGATATAAAGCGAAGGTTAAGCAAAGCTTTATTTCGCGCCAAGCATCAAGAATCTAACCGAACGTTCGGGGACGCACCTCTTACAAGAGAGGGTGACCCTTCTCTGTTTCACAGTCTAGCTTTTAAGGGCAAAGGCCATGAGGTCGGGCCTGGCCACGCACAGGTGACCAATGAGATTGTAACACACACAGGAAACTCCACAGTGATGCTAGGTGACCAATTGAGTTACAATTTACCCTAGTAGACACTTGACCCAGCCTATCACCTTGGTTGGGATTGGTGCCCAAAAGGCTCCCAAAGGGCAGGGCCCATACTCCTTGGTAACCAGGGAGACAGTAAGCAACCCCCCACTGATTGATGTCTCCACCTGGCCTGACCCACCCTTGTATCTGGGCTTTGTTACCTGGAGCTGGTTTCCAGGATTTGTTTTTAAGTGAATCCCCTGGGGGAAGGGGAGCAGGGACAGTTTAAGGGTTAAACAACAAGGTTTTTGTTTAACCTCAATGAAAGCCTCTTGCTAAAATATAAAAATATAAAATAGGTCCTTACACTCAGCATGGAGTCTTCTGGACTCTCTCTCTCCCTCTGCTCTTCCCCTGCTGGGACACACATACCCTCTCTCTCTCTCAAATAAATAAATGAGCAAAATCTTTTTTTAAAAGATTTTATTTATTTATTTATTTGAGAGAGAGAGATCGCAAGTAGGCAGAGAGAGAGGGGGAAGCAGGCTCCCTGCGGAGAAGAGAGCCCCATGCGGGGCTCGATCCCAGGACCATGAGATCATGACCGAAGCAGAAGGCTGACTGAGCCACCCAGGCACCCCTTTAAAAAAATAAAAAAATAAAATCCACCAACAAGCAATGAATTAAAGTCATTTCCTTATGGCTGTCTGTATTCATCATAATCCATACATTAAACTCACCAAGTGTCATCTTCTCTTGATCTATTTTTCTCCTGTATACTTCATGCAATTTCCTAATTCGCCTTTCCAAAGTAAGAGCCTCAGAGTTCTTGGATTCATTTTGTGTTCTAAGTACCTTTCTCTTTTGCCCCTGGGGACTTCAATATTGCAACTATTAGTCATTCTAGAACTGATGATTCAGTTACAGGATCTGAGGCTAAATCATCTGTCCTTAAAATCAACCAGCCAACCAACCAATCAATCACCTTGTCCTTGGGATGGCACAGGGTTTGGTATGTAAATGAGCCTGCGGGAGGAATGAAGGTGATTCTGTACCTCATTACAACCGTGCTTCTCAATTTTGCCTTCCTGTGAACTGCTTACCCCTCTCTGTCATGTGGGCCTCTGCTCCCTCGCCTTATTCTGCTTCCATCCCTTCTTCTGATGAAGGGTTCAGCACCTGGCAAGATGAGCCAGAGGATGTAAGACTGAGCTGGGAACAGACCCGGAGCCCAGAGACTGTTGAGCTGGGCAGAGTTTCCAGCTGCCTGCCTGCATAGAACCACGCTGAGGTGAGAGCCGAATGCGCAGGGTCCTGGGAGTCCTAGGTGGTCTTTATTCTCATCATTGACTCTGGAGAACTTCCAGCTCCAGACCAAGGATCTTTGCTTGAGGCCTTTGCTTTAGCAAGAGAGGTGGGATTTTTAAGGGTTGAGGTTTGAATGCATGGAACAAAAAACAGAAGCCCCTACCTCTGGTCCTGGAAAATAAAGCAGCTGGAGGGAAGAAAAGCAGCCCATCTGCTAATTAAGACTCCAAGAGTAGTGGGAGGAGCAATTACTCTAAGGCCCTGTCTCTCCCCACATTCCTGCAAACAAATTAGCAGACACCCACATAACGGAAAAACAAATGCCAATTATGCCTCGATGTTTCCTGGAACATGTTTTCTCTTCCCCATCACCATCTGATTGTTATTTTCTTTTTTAGCATTAAATGCTTTTTACTTTATTTATTTTTATTGTGTTATGTGAGTCACCATGCAGTACATCATTAGTTTCTAATGTAGCATCCCATGATTTATTGTTTGCATACAACACCCAGTGCTCCGTGCAATCCGTGGCCTCCTCGCCATCTGATTATTGGCATTACTTTGATAGTGGGTTGGAGGTACGCCTGTTGCTTATCTGGAGAAATTATTTTCATCCATTTTCATTCAAAAGCAAAGCTACGGTAGTGGGGAGCCTGAGGGCCCAACCCAGAAACCAGGCCAGTTTCTCCCTGGGTGGGAGGTGGGAAAGACCACTATCTCCAGGCACCACGGAGAACACAAGGGGGAAGACTGAGGACCAAGGACAGGCGTTTATAGCAGAGAAGAGGAACATGCATTTAAAAAAGTATTACAGGGCGCCTGGGTGGCTCAGTGGGATCGAGCCCCGCATTGGGCTCTCTGCTCAGCGGGGAGCCTGCTTCCTCCTCTCTCTCTCTCTGCCTGCCTCTCTGCCTACTTGTGATCTCTCTCTGTCAAATAAATAAATAAATCTTAAAAAAAAAAGTATTACATTTTGACGTAAGACATAAATGAAAAGATGTGGTTAACAATTGTTTTCTAAAGGCAGAGGACACTGTGGCTGATGTTACTGTACAAAGGCTAAGTTCCTAGATCTATTTCCCACTCTGGATGGACCGGGCTTGACAAACCTCAGTAAGACAAGCAGCGGGCGTGAGGGGGAGAGGCGGCTGTTGCAAAGTTTTGCAGGCACCTTTTTGGTGTTTCTGTGGGTGGAGGCCTGAATTTCCCCTTTGTTGGCAGGCAACTCTTTTGAGTATTTTGGTTATGTCAAGGCAAAGGGGCCATCCTTTCTGGAACAAGAGGTTCCGGAATCACAAGGAGAGTGTTTTCCTTCTATGTGGAATTCTTCTCTGCTGATCGTGTCCCCTTAGGGGAAAGAAATTCCTCCAGGTATGGATTGACACTATAATGTCCTTAAAATATTTTTGTTTGTTCCTAAGGGTGTGTGTGTGTGTGTGTGTGTGTGTGTGTGTGTGTGTGTGCAGGGGCATGCTTGCTCCAGAACTTAACCGTCTATGACAGGAGCAAAAATGGCGCCGGGATTGTAGCCAGGGGCATGCGGCACCTGTCTTCACTTCCTCCTTCCTTCTCAATGCTTCACATCAGGTGTTGGTGCAGACTGAATCACTCTGAGTTCAGGGAACGTACCTCTTCTGGGGTTTCAGCTGGTATTTGCCTCTGCGAGGGAGAGACTCATGCCAAGCCTAGGGAGGAACATTTATTCTGGATAAGAGGAGCCATTCTGGGGGGCTGGAGACCTCAGAAATGGCTATGGGGTGTGAAGACTGAGAGATTGAAGCCGGAGCTCCAGAGGCGGGGAGAAATGCTCCAGGACCCTCACATGGAGGGAGGTGGCTAACCCTTGCAAATGGTGATTCCCAACAGCTATACCCAGCACCCAGTGGTTTCCTCGGTGTGATTCCTGAATCTAGGTTATCACGTGGGAAACCATGCCCATGTGAGGACCTTTCTCTGGGAAACCACAGGAAGGGTACCCAGATGGACTCAGAATACCTGTGGTCAAGCAGAACATTCTAGATGGGAGATGCCAGCTAGAGAGAGCCATCTGATTGGCCTAAGTCAGTGGTTCTCAACTATAGTGGACGTCAGGCAATGTCTGGAGATGTTTTTGATTGTCACAGTTGGGGAATTGCTACTGGCATCCAGTGGGTAGAGAACAATGATGCCGCTAAACATCCTGGAATAATAGCTACCCTCCTCCTCTGTCCCCTGCCCTCACCACCCGATATGCAGTAAAGAATTATCTACCCCAAAATGTCAATAGTGCTTAGGTTGGGCAACTCTGACTTAGACTCAGGTAGTAAATGCATTTAGATGTTGATATGCAAACATAACAAAAGCCGGATCTCCAAATACGAACGATGTTGATTTTAACGAAAAGGCTCTCTGACAAAAGGCAACAAGACAAGATGTATTTGTTGTGGGTCAGGTTGTGTCAGGTTTTGTTCTGGGGTCCCAGCAGCCAACAGAACAAATTTCTTGTCCTCATGGAATTTGTGTTCTAGCTGGGAAAATAGATCCTTAAGAATCATGTACATTTTGGATCATAATTATAATGATAGTTCTTGTGAATTAACTCATTGAATCCAACAATCCTCTGCGATGTGTGCTATTCTAATCCCCACTTATTAAGACACTGAGGCATAGAAGTAGCTTGTCCACAATCCCACAGTTGACAGACCCAGCCTGACTTCTTTTTTTCTTTTTTTTAAGATTTTATTTATGTATTTGACAGAGAGATCACAAGCAGGCAGAGAGACAGATAGAGGGGGCGGGGAAGCAGGCTCCCCGCTGAGCAGAGAGCCCGATGTGGGACTCGATCCCAGGGATCATGAGCTGAGCTGAAGGCAGACGCTTCACCCACTGAGCCACCTAGGTGCCCCCAGCCTGACTTCTTTATAGCATTTAACATGGCTTATTGTCAGACAGACTTTAGAGCTTAACGAGCGACATGATTTTGGTCTGAAACTTACTTTGTCTTGCTGCTTCCTTTCATGTGTGAACTGGAGGTAAGGAAAGTATCACCTAGGATTGTTGTCGGCACTGAATGTGTTAATGAATAGAAAGTGCTTGGTGTTCAGTGAGGATTAATGAGTTATACAGAGCACATGGCAAGTGCATAGAGAACCTACTTTGGACCAGCAGTTCTCAAAGTGTGGTCCCTCGGTCAGCAGCATCAACATCAGCTTCATCTGATTATAAATGCAAACTTGACCCCCAGCTCAGACCTAACCCCGAGGTGAGGGGTTTGGTGTCCGAGCAATCTGTGTTTCAAAAAGCTCTCCAGATGCACACTGAAGTTTGAGAACTAAAGAATCAGACCAAGTTTGAGCTGTGACGGAATTTTTCTAGACCCTGCCCTGCCTTCTTCCCTGGCTACAAACTGGTTTGTTTTTCTTCTTTCAGACATTTGGAAATTCTTTTACTTCCTTTTGTCCCCCCACTGTTTCTTCACTTCTACCTAGCTTTGTGCTTAGCAGATCTCTTCTCCTCACTTTTTTTTTTAATTAAGATTTTACTTATTTGTTAGAGACAGAGAGAGGAAAGAGAGAAAAAAGACACATGCATGCAAAAGCAGGGGGAGCTGCAGGGAGAGGGAGAAGCAGGCTCCCCGCTGAGCAGGGAGCCTGATATGGACTCGATTCCAGGACCCTGGGATCATGACCTGAGCCCAAGGCAGGTGCTTTTTAACTGACTGAGCCACTCAGGCATCCCTTCTCCTCACCTTCTGTGATAAGATATTTTCCCTGATATACTTAAACACCCTCAACTGTTTTCCATCTCCAGTGAACTGGCCCTTCCTTCCATCCATCCTCCCTCCCTCCCTCCCTCCCTTCCTTCCTTCCTTCCTTCTTTCCTTCCTCTCTCTTTTCTTCCCTCCCTCCCTCCCTCTCTCCCTCCAGGCAGCTTTAGGAGCCACTCCAGGTCCTGAGTAACACCCAGAGGAAGAGCAGGGAGAAGCCCCACCATATCCTCAGGAACCCTGCCATCTGGTAGAGAGACAGAAACGTGTCTCTGTCCCAGGACTGGCTTCCAGGGCCAGCAGGAGCAAGGGCACCGGAGGAGGCTGGGGGTGCAGCAGAGGTAGGGATCAGAACAGCTTCTCAAGGGATGCTTGTCTGAGACTTAATGAACAAATAGGAAAAAAGCCTGATGCGATGATATTAAAAAATCATCTGGAAGAACACAAGGGCAATAATATCAAAGAATGAATGCTTTTTAATAACAGCACAACAACCCAGGAACAAAATCATGGGAGAGGCATGAAAGTAGTAAAGAGAGATAGGAGCATCAGCTGACTAAAGAAGATAGAAATGTTCTCCCTGCGTTTTCATTAAAAACAAAAACGGACAAGCCCAGACTGAAAAAAACTCTCATTTAGTCCATGTGGGCACTTCCTGACCATTTTCTCTTTTTTATTTTATTTTATTTTTTTTTTTAAGATTTTATTTATTTATTTGACAGACAGAGATCACAAGCAGGCAGAGAGGCAGGCGGAGAGAGAGGAGGAAGCAGGCCCCCCGCCGAGCAGAGAGCCCGATGCGGGGCTCGATCCCAGGACCCTGGGATCATGACCTGAGCCAAAGGCAGCGGCTCAACCCACTGAGCCACCCAGGCGCCCCCTGACCATTTTCTGCTGGTGTGTCTGGATTCTTGTTGCTCTCCTTGTGCCTCTAAGCCTTGGCTCACCATTTCCTCCTGCCCAGCATTCCCTCCTCCTCTTCCCCCACCATGGTCGGTAAAAATCATCCTGGCTCTTAATGTCCAGGTCAGATTCCAACTCCTTCAAGAGACCTTTTCTGCCCTTCCTCTTCAGAGGTGATTTCTCTCCTCCAGCGAGACCAGAAACCTTTACTTGTACTTCTACTTAGCTGTTGGCACATGTTTCTTGCATTCCAGTGACCAGATTCTCTTCTCTGGTGGCTGGAAGGAATCCAGGATCAGGACATCATCCTATCTGCCTCTGTACCAATGCCATGTCTTGCTCTCAAGAACCGGGGCTGGACTCCCTTGGACAGGATGACACACAGTATGGGCATGAGATGACCCAGAACCCGTGGCCTGCAGGGTCCCACGCGACTCCAGAGGAATCAGAGAGTAACATTTCTAAATCTGTTCATAAATTTTAATAGCAGAAGTAGAGGGCAGGAAAGCAACTTATGATTACAGAGTAAATTAAAGACACTGATGGAGAAAGGATCGATGTGTCTTACTATATAAAAGAAACCCTTATTCAACAAAATGTAATAGAATAAATGCAAAGAGAGGAATGACAGAGGAAACAGCATGTGACAGCAACACTGATGAAAACTCCTCCCTAATTCCATTGCAGTTGATCGATATTCGTAAGTTCAGTACCCAGATTCCTGTGTTAAGTAGTTAAAATGGGATGAACAGCTCTACATAGATAGATAATAAATCACCATGTGGAAAAATGCAGGATTTTCAGCCATTGAAGAAATGTAAATTGAAACAAAACATATCATAATACACCAATTAAACATTTTTCTTCTAACGATAAAAAATTGATTTGGACAGGGTTGTCAATCTCTCTTGTTTCTCCAAAGCCTGGATCAAGAGAACAATAAATCGGGGCGCCTGGGTGGCTCAGTGGGTTAAGCCGCTGCCTTCGGCTCAGGTCATGATCTCAGAGTCCTGGGATCGAGCCCCACATCGGGCTCTCTGCTCGGCAGGGAGCCTGCTTCCTCCTCTCTCTCTGCCTGCCTCTCTCCCTACTTGTGATCTCTCTGTCAAATAAATAAATAAAATCTTTAAAAAAAAAAAAAAAAAGAGAACAATAAATCCATTAAATCTCTCTAAGGCACAATTCGGAAATACGTAAAAAGAACAATCACAGTGTTCCTTTGTTTCAGCTCAGTTATTAAATTTGGGAGAAAAATGCATCAAAGAGAAGTCCCAAAGGGGCAAAAGAATTCTGCTCATTGTAATTTAAAACTCAGCAAACAAAGGTACTGAGTGGGCAGGGCTCTGGTGGTACTTGGTCCTTGCAAGCAACAAGTGACCTGCTAACTGTTTGCAGATGCTCTCGGAAGACGAGAGACCTCGGGTCAGAGACGTAGGACGGTTATCGCTCCAGGCAAGAGCTGTAGCGTGAGCTCCAGGGATATTTGTGCTGGGTCTCCACATTTCCCAAGTCCCATGGAGGCTACAGGAGGGCCCGTGATGGACACCCGCACCTGACCAGGGTGGGGGATGGACTACTGTGTTACAGGAGCAGAGCGCTGGCCTTAGGGGCTCATCTGCCTTCTGTAGGGAGCAGAGGGAAGCTTGCCCTGTGCCCTGGGGGAGAGGTTGCCTCATCCCTTAATGCCACCTGCTGCAAACACAACTCTGCCAAGTGGCCTGCGTGTGACCAGTCAGGGCCCTGGATCCTTGGTGTGCCCTACAGGAACGTGCCCCGGTACTTGGGACACACAGACCACCTCTCCCAACAATTCTTCTTTCGTTCCTTCAACACATCCGTTCAAATGTCTTCAATCCCCTTCTGTGTACACAGAATTAGATATAAGAAACAGCTTTAGGAGGTTCTCTCCTTAGGAGGAGCTTAGATGTTAGTGGGGAAGGTAGGTAACAAAGAGGAATGAAATTAAACAACATGATGTCACGTGGCAAAGTGTTGTGAAGACAAAGCAGAACAGTGGGAGACAGAACAGCTTATAGTTAATTCAGCTTTCTGATAAATTAGATTTGTTCGTTACAAAAAAAACTTCTGCTATTAGCAATGCAAGATCTGAAGACATTTGGTTTATTTTGTACATCTTTATTCAAAAGGTAAAATTAGGATATTTAGAATCTTCATTTTTTAATAATAAGCCTCTTTCCTGTTGAAACCAATATTTTGATTCATAGATGCTTTGTTGCTCATTTCTTTTTCCTTTTGTTTATTTCCTCCATCAGAAAGTATGTTGCTGAGCCCCTGGGTCACTCAGTTGGTTAAGTGACTGACTGCCTTTGGCTCAGGTCATGATCCTGGGAATCCCGGGGTCGAGTCCCACATCAGGGCTCCCTGATCAGTAGGAGTGGGGTGTCTGGGGGTGGGAGGTTCTGCTTCTCCTTCTGACCCTCCCCCTTCTCATGCTCTCTCTCCAAAAAAATAAATAAATAAAAAATAAAAAAATAAAAAACAAAAACTAGAAAGTGTGTTCCTGTACATTGTTTAAGCTTTACGTTCCTCCAACATATTTCACAGTTACCTTGTCACTTTGGTTTTAAGCAGAGAGAATACCTTTAGAGAGAGGGATAGATTGTCAACTGATGGTGGGGGGGGTGGGCTGGAGACGGTGACACTGGAGCAGGAAAACCAGAATGGAGTCAGCCAATGAGCCTCTCCTGAGGAAAGAGTATCCCAGAGAGAAGGAACAACACACCCACCAAAGCCCAGAGAATGGAATGTGCTTGTCCCTTTCCAGAAAGCTGAGGCTGGGGTGGCTGGAGTGCAGAGAGGGAAACTGAGACGCAGGTGGAGAACCCCAAGCCGGCTGTAATTGAGACAATAGAGTCCATCCCTCCTTCCTTCCTCTCTCTCTCTCTTTCTTTCTCTTCTTTCTTAGAGAAAGAGTGCTCAGGAGAATGCACTAGGGGGTGGGGGTGGGGGTGGGGGGAGAAAGAGACTCTTAAGCAGGCTCCACGCCCAGGATAGAATTCAAATGAGCTCAGTGAGCTTAATTGGAGCATGAGGCTCAGTCTCAGGACCCTGAGTTCAGGACCTGAGCCAAAATCAAGAGTTGGACCCATAACTGACTAAGCCACCCAGGCGCTCCAGAGACAGCATAATTTTCTAACATGACAAACAGACTTTTTATATAAAGTAATTTCTAGAAAACAGTTAAAGGAAAACAATCGGACTGGACCCCAGTCCAGTGCAGAGAGGGCAGCTTGGCTCCATAGACACATGGGCTGGGGGGGCGGGGGAAGAGTCAGAAGAGCTGAGTCCCAGCTGTGAGGCACAAGGCAGGGCCACAGACCTCTCTGTTCTCCATCTCTGAATGGGAATGAGGCCTAAAAGGGTGTGGGTAAGATCAAGGGAAATAAAATATGTGCAAGAATTTTCTTGCTACCAATGTTGGAGTCATTGCAATTGAACAAACAGGATCTACATCAAAGATCGCAGGAGAACTAAATGGAAGGTTTAAACTCAAAGTTAAATAGTAGCAAATGGTCACCCGGGTAAGGAACACTTCCTCAACCCTCTGCCATGGGCTTCCTCTAACTATATAGTTCTGTGATCATCTCCTGGCAGATGTAATTAGCCTCATTTCTGAAATGAGGAAACAGAGTCTAAGTTGCCCAAAGTCTCTCAAGTACTAAATGGCACATTATAAAATATGCAACTATGAAGAGACTATAGAGCAACACGGAACATGTTAAGCAAAATCTGCAAAAAGAAAAAAAAAACTGATTTTAGGCTTAAAAAAATGCATGTGGCTGGGAGCAAAGGGACGAGAACAATAGCGAGCTAGGTACCTGACTGGGGCAACAGGAGTTCTGTCACATTTTTGATGTTCTTCGTTCTTGTTACAATGTTGCCCAATAAAATGGGGAGAACATTATTGTGAAACTATTTCAAAAGCTGGTCCCCATTTTCTGTTCAAGGACTGTTCTCATCATGTGAGTTTTCTCAAAAACCATCCAACATCCCACTTTTTCCAAGACCAAATGCAAAAACCCTGCTCCTTGGCCTTTACACTGCAGGTCTGTCTCCTTGACCCCAGCCTTTCATGCTCCTACCAAGTGCAACCCTCCATCTGGCCCACTTCCTCCCTGCATTTCAGGAAACTGGAAGCCTTCTTCGACCACAACATCCCCATCTTTGTGATCCCGAACAGCCCATTTCTGGGGTGGACACTTAAGCCTGTTAAATGTTTTTTACTTCCTTGCAGGTTGCTTCCTCTGCCCCACGAGTCTGCGATCAAGTGTGCGTTTGTACGCAAGGACCAGCGCACAGAGTATGCGGAAAGCAGAAAATACCTATTTAGCAAGTGGATAAAGAAGGGAGAGCAGAGGAGAAGGACATTTGTGGGGTCTCCTTCCTGCTGGGTCCAGATCCCCAAACACTGCCCCAAGGGCCAGGTATGGGACTGCTCCAGGGAAGAAAACACTTCCATCTGCTACAGCCTCAGGGGCCTTTCTAGAATGCATCTCTCTGGGAGTGGACTCTCAGGGTGCAGTGCCCCCTCTCTGGCTGTTCCTGGGATGTGGTAAGAAGCCAGTGGAGGACTTCCGGTCTGCTGCAGTGAAAATAAAAGGGACACTTTGGGCTTTGTGTTGGTGTTTCTAACCTATGCCCAGGAACAGAAGTAATGCAGCCTCGGGTTGAATTCATTTGACTGAACTATTTTTTAAAAGTGTGAGACTGAGGGGTGCCTGGGTGGCTCAGTCATTAGGTGTCTGCCTTCCCCTTGGGTCCTGGGACTCTGGCCCTGCATTGGGCTCCCTGCCCAGCAGGAAGCCTGCTTTTCCCTCTGGCACTCCCCCTGCTTGTGTTCCGTCTCCTCTCTCACTGACTCTCTTCCCTGTCAAGTAAATAAAATCTTAAAAAAAAAAAAAGTCTGAGGCTGAAAATGGGGGAGAGCAGTAGAAGGTTAGGGGGATTTTGTCCCTTCCAATCTGTTTCTGCCTTTGCCTGAGGGTCAACAAAAAATAATTCCCAGCCTTAACCTTGATCTGAAGACCTGGAAGATATGTAACATAGTCAGAGACGTTAGCAAATACAAGGGGGTGGGGTGGGAAGGACAGATGGGGATGTGGTGGGGCAGGGTTAGGGATGGCGGGGATGGGTTCTAAAAGCTACCTCTCAGGGACCTCTGCCACACTGCCTAGAGGCAGCGCTCTTCCTGCCCAGAGCCAGAGAGAACTTCTCAAGGCACCGTGAAGCCCCTGCCAGCTAGAAGTGAAGGATGGAGGCGACCTTAGGGTCTCTCCCTTTGTGTACCTCACTACCCGAACCTCCTCTTTCAGGTATGCGTGGGATCGTGATTCCATGAGACCAGAACTCCTCCGTCTGGGAGAGGGGTTGGGGGGCGCCTCTGTTTCTCGATGTTAAACCGTGCCACCAGGCGGATCCCAAGGGTCCGTGGAGGTGGCGGCTACCGAAAGGCTGAGCGATCCTGAACCTTCTCCCGAAACAGCCGCAGTTAGGGTTCTCTCCGCAGGGCGGAGTTGGGGAGCCTCGCGCGGCGGCGGCGGCATGATGGCCTGCCTGGTGTTCAGCACCCGCCCTCCCCGGTGCAGCCCGGCCCCTGCGGCCGCCCGCTGTGGGTGGGAGCACCTCTCCAAGCCCGCCCCTGCGCGCGGACACTCGGCGGCGCTCCCAGATTCCCAGCCCTGTGACAGCCCGTTGCCCCGGGGACGGCGCGGAGAGGTGGGAGGGCTCGGCGCGCCGAGCCCAGCTGGACTCCCGAGGGGTCCCACTCTCTTTTTTCCCTCCACTGGAAAGGAAGTCCACGAGGGCTCCGAGCCAAAAGGGGGCTGTGAACCAAGGAGGGACAGGGTAGGGTGACCTGGACACCTGCCCCCCGTCCTCCCGGGGCACGCAGCGACGCCTTCCACGCCCGCACCTGCCGGGTCCACGCGAGCCCCGGGAGGAGCGCTTGTGTCCCCTGTCGGGAAGCCGGGATCCCGCGCCGCGCGCCATGGAAGCCGCTAACCTCTCGGTGGCCGCCACCGGCGTCGCCCTTCCCCTGGGCTCCGAAGCCTGCAGCATGGGCCCGAGCCCCAGCGGGGTCGTCGGGTCGACGACCGCGGGCGATTCCGCCCTGCCGGGCCGCGAGCCGCCTTTCTCCGTCTTCACGGTGCTGGTGGTGACGCTGCTGGTGCTGCTGATCGCGGCCACTTTCCTGTGGAACCTGCTGGTTCTGGTCACCATTCTGCGCGTCCGCGCCTTCCATCGTGTGCCGCACAATTTGGTGGCCTCGACGGCCGTGTCAGACGTGCTCGTGGCGGCGCTGGTGATGCCCCTGAGCCTGGTGAGCGAGTTATCGGCCGGGCGACGCTGGCGGTTGGGCCGGAGCCTGTGCCACGTGTGGATCTCCTTCGACGTGCTGTGTTGCACCGCCAGCATCTGGAACGTGGCGGCCATCGCCCTGGACCGCTACTGGACCATCACACGCCACCTGCAGTACACGCTGCGCACCCGCCGCCGCGCCTCGGCGCTCATGATCGCGCTCACCTGGGCGCTCTCGGCGCTCATAGCCCTAGCGCCGCTGCTCTTCGGCTGGGGTGAGGCGTACGATGCGCGGCGCCAGCGCTGCCAGGTGAGCCAGGAGCCCTCCTACGCCGTCTTCTCCACCTGCGGCGCCTTCTACCTGCCGCTCGGCGTGGTGCTGTTCGTCTACTGGAAGATCTACAAGGCGGCCAAGTTTCGTTTCGGCCGCCGCCGCCGCCGGGCCGTGCTGCCGCTGCCCGCCCCCGTGCAGGTGAGGAGCAGGCCGCCGAACAGGGGGTCGAGGGGGAGGTCAGGGCTTGGCCCCCGCGAGAGCTGGCGGCGGAAGCTGGCACCCTCGGGGCGCGCACCGGGAGCGCAAGGGGAGTTTGTCATCTGCTCTCCCGGAGCGCGCACTGAGGGGCGCCTCACCTGCGCACCTGCGCTCTCCCGGAGCGCGCACTGAGGGGCGCGCACGCGGCGGGGGGCTTGCGGACCCGGCGCGCGGGTGAAGGGGTTTCACCAAGCGTGCACAGGGCCTGGCGGGGGCCGCGGGGGCCGCGGGTGCACGCGGCCCAAGGGGGCTTGCAGGGGCAGCGTTCCGGGTAGTGTTGAGGGCACGACCCATGAGCCGCACCCTTGGTGCTTTCTCCAGGGGTGGCTGTGTCCCTATGACTCCTGCAGCCGGCCACTTCCTGGTCCCGAGGAGACAGAGCGAGACTGCGGCGCGCTGGGAGTGTGTCCTGCAGAGTTCCACATTCCCGGGGTTTCCTTCTCCGCTGTGCCCTGGTCCACCCTCTGCAAGCTAGAAACGGATCTCGAATTCTGTCTGCCAGCTCCCTGCCAGAGAGGAAGTGAGTGTAAAATCTAGCCCAAGTATAACTTTCCTCTTACTACCCCAACCTCAGTGCTTTCCTCTAGCGACTTTGGAAGGAGAGAGAACCATCGATTCAAATCCCAGCCTGGGACATGGGGGCTTGTTGCTTCATCTCTGCGGGCCTCTTATCCACATCTTTAAACAAGTTCATTCCTGCTTCAGAGGGTTCTTGGTGAGGAAGGATCACTCGAGATGGAGTGTGGGAGGAACCAGCACACTGCCTGGCACCCCGGGGCGCGGGTGAAGGGGCAGAGCTGGCTGGAGTAGGCATCAACGGGGTGTTGCCCAAAGGTCCGCACTGGTCCAGATCATAATCCTGGAAATGAATGAGACAGAGGAACACGCATTTGGCAGAACTTCTCTGATTGCCTTTAGAACTGGAACTTTCTGCCTTTTGGCCTCCTCACCCTAGAAGCCCCAATCTTTCACTTTTTGGGGCGGGGGGTGGTCAGGAGAATAATAAGAGGATTTTTTTTTTTTTGTCCCTTCCCAAATACAATAGAGTAGTTGCCCTTTGTCCACAGGCATACCTTCCAAGACCCCCAGGAGATGCCTAAAACCGCAGAGAGCGCTAAATCATAGATACTGGTTTTTTTCCTATACATACTTACCTAAGATAGAGTTTAATTTATAAATTAGACACAGAGGTTAACAACATTCCTAATGATAAAAAAGAACAATTATAATAATATACTATAATAAAAACTATGTGAATGTGATCTCTCTCAAAATATTTTACTGTACTCACCTTTCCTCTGGTGATGCTGTGAGATGATAAAATGCCCACGTGATGAGATGAAGCGGGGTGATGGCCTAGGCATTGTGACGTCATGTTAGGCTACCACTGACCTGGAGGACTCAGGAGAATCGTCTACTTCTGGACTTTGGTTGATGACAGATAACTGAAACTTCGAGAAGGGAAGCGAAAGCATGAAAAAGAAGGAGGAGGGGGAGACCACTGTGCATGGCTCAAGGAAGGACTGCTGGTGGGAGGGGGCTGGGGGTAAGGGACAGTAAGTTTTCTGTTGTTAGTTTTGTTTTAATTTTGGAAAGTTAACTCAGATACGTAGGCTACTCAAACATATGTGTTTTAAAAAGTAGGCTTTTTCCTCTTCATTAAATGGCAGAGGGATTTTGTAGCACAAAATAGGAATGTCAAGGCTATAATTGGAAAGTGTTGGTAGGGGAGAGCTTTATTCAGAATTAATGATGTTCTTTGAAAGGTCCCTTGGAAATGCCTGGGATGATTATAGCTTTTCTGTCTGATTGCAGAGGTAGGCTGACTTTGAAGAGCTACATCAATCCAATGTGCACCTAGAGAAATCATGGTGGAATGGTTGCCAGAAAGGCTTGCCAAACCTGAGTTTGGCATTCATTTTTGAAAGCCCCCATTCAGGCAGGTGATAGATACCATGAAGGGAGTTAACAGGAACCTGGCCAATCTGGGGTGGCCATGGGTGGAGAGAAAGAGCTCTGAGAGGCAGGGCCAGTGCTGTGATTTTCCATTTGCTGGCAGTGGGACCCAGGGCAAGCCCTTCCCCTGCTTTGGACGGCAAGTTCTCTTCTCTAAAACACAGTATCCATCTAAGCTATGGCTGGGACTCTCGAGTCACGTGATGTTGAGATTGTAGATGGGATGATATCAGAGAGCATCCTTAGGCTTTGGGCAGCCCTCACTCAGATGCCTGGGGATGCTGCTCAGTCAGCATCTACAAGCTTTCTGGACACAAGACACCTGAATGGAAACTTACAATAATATACCCATAATACTATCTCTCTACCTTCCCCTCTCCCCACTGCCATTTCCCACACTCTAGGGAAAATGAATTGAATTTAGGTGCTGCAATGTGTCTGTACTGCTTTCTGTGGGGGGACAGAAGCACTTATGGAGTCTGAAGGCTCTGGTAATAGGGCTGTGTACATCCTTCATTTTTTTTGCCATTCTGTGGCCAGGTCCCAACTCAGATCGTATCTGAGATATGATCAGAAAGGGATGAGCCACAGTTCCTGGGCAGTGATTTAATTCTCTGGGGGCAAAATGCAGTTTTGGAAAGTAGAACTTTCCAACGTTTACTAAGTGAGTCCTGTCATCTAGACACTGTGTTGGACGCTCTGCCTCCAACTTCTCATTTCATTTCCATGACCCAGCTGTGTTGGCCTTATCATCTCGATCAGTCCGGATAAGCTAAGTCATGTTCAGCCACACATAACCCCCAAATGGACAGCTTATCTCACTCTCAAGAGTTTAAGGTGGGTCCCCTCCCACAGAGCTCTCTGCCTGGCAGCAACTCATAGATCTGGACCCCTTGCCATTACCTCGCTCTGTGGTCTGGAATGACTGGCTTCCAGATTGCTGCGCGAGGGGAAGGGATGGATGGAAATATAGCAGCTTTTAGCTGCCTTCCCCTAAAGTAGACACATGTCAGTTCTGTCCTCAGCCTTGGCCAGCCCCGGACATCCAGGGAAGTATGTGGATAATTTAGTGAATACTGTTTTTACCACCAGCCCTCATCTTATAGTTGATGAAACTAAGTCACCGCAAAGTCAGTTAGCTACGACCACAGAGTTACCGAGTGGAGAAGCTGAGGTCACTGTTCTTAACTTTGTCATTCCTCCATGCTGTCTGCCTCCAGGGACTTAACTGCTGAGCACCGTTCCATCGTCCGCAGAAACCTCACCTTCACAGGAAGGAGGCAGCCATATCCCAGTCAAGGTGGGGCATCATGGGAGCAGGGTCTCAAAACTATGCTCCCAGGAGAGCTGACCACAGCTGAGCACGGAGGCACTCAGGAGGCGGGGTTCATGCCCACCCTGCCCTCCTTTCCTTCAGCTTTCTAGAATGAGCACCACATATAGAGTGTGTTTTGGGCCCCCCCAAACCCTGCCAAACGACCCCCACGGGTCATGATTATTTTCCACTGGCCTGTGCCCTCTACTATTGAGAAGAAGAAAAAAGCAAAATCAATGGAGATTATGTCTTTGGCTTTTAAAATGTGACCTCAAAACTTTTTTTTTTCAATTGTTTGATTGCCGTGCACATGTTCATGAGCAGGGCCTAATTATTCATTAGGCACAGTAGCCACAGTACTTTTAGGGGCCCATGGAAATGGTTTGATTTTAATATCTTTTAAAATTAGGGGAAGAATGAATGTAAGAGCAATGAATATATAATAATGTAGCCAGCCTCGGTTATAGTAGTCTTCATAATAATATGGTCATAAAATATAATTTTTAATATTTTTTAATGGAGGCAGGGGCCCACAGAGGCAGAGACGTCTGGGGCTCAAGGATGTGATTACGCCGACACCCTTCACTCACTCGCTCACTCACTCAGTAAACATGTGGTGGTAGACAGTGTGCCTAGTGGTTAAGAGCAGGGGATTTGGAAGCAAGGAGACCTGGATATTAGTTCTTTTTGTGCCACTTATTAGCACTGTAGCCAAGAGACTTAATTTAAGCCTGCATTTCCCCGTAGGTAAAATGGAAGTATGGCCACCTGCTTATAATATTCTCGTGATGAGTAAATGAGTTAATGGTGTATACGGGGTATCGAAAATAGCAAACCATGAATGCAAGCTGCTGCAGCATCTTCGTTATTATTCTTTACAATTCTTCTTGTAAGTTATAAATAGTGAATTATGATTTTATTCTTATTGCTACTATTACTCACCATCCTACATAGGGGAGTTACTTCTCGCTTGTATAACAAACTAGCCCAAAGCTTAGTGGTGTAAAACAACAAACACGTATTAACCCACAGTTTCCGGTGGGCCAGACATGGGAATGGCTTTGCCCTTCTGGGCCCCAGGTCTCATGCGGTTGTAGCCAAAATGTCGGGTGGGGCAGCGGTCATTTGAAGGCTTGACTGGAGCTGGAGACTGCTTCCATGATGGTTGACTCACATGGCTGTTAGCAGGAGGCCTCCCCAGGACTGCTTGGGTGTTGTCACAACATGGCGGCTGACTTCCCTTCTTCCTGGAGGAAACTGCAAATGCCTTTTACAAACTGGTCTCAGAAGTTACATGAGATCTTTTTCCCTATAGTCTATTCACTAGAAGTGAGTCACCAACTGCAGCCCACACCCAAGGGAAGGGGAGTTAGGCTCCACCTTTGGAAAAGTATCAGTGAACTTGTGGACAGTTTTTAAAGCCACTGCCATAAGACACACAGATGGTGCTCAGAATTACTTGATTAACTGTTACTGACCTGCAGATCAGGCAATGTAGCAGCCTCTGAAGTTTCAAAGAATGAGTGAGCAGCGTCTCTGTTCTCCAGGGATTAATTTTAGTAGACCACAACTATAGAATTAAAAATTCAATAAAGTCGGGGTGCCTGGGTGGCTCAGTGGGTTAAAGCCTCTGCCTTCAGCTCAGGTCATGATCCCAGGGTCCTGGGATCGAGCCCCACATCGGGCTCTCTGCTCAGCAGGGAGCCTGCTTCCTTCTCTCTCTGACTGCCTCTCTGCCTACTTGTAATCTCTGTCAAATAAATAAATAAAATCTTTAAAAAAAAAATTCAATAAAGTCTTATAGTTACTCTGCTAGAAGTTGGTCCAGAATACAATGAATGGTCCTGAGAGACTGAACAGTATAATGGGAAAGCACTTTGCACACAGTAAAGGACAAAATAGATGTGTAATACTGAACTGTAGGGTTTGTGACAACTTGGATCTGAGTGTTAGATAATGTTGCATTATAAATACTTGCCTAGCTAAGCTAACTCTGTGTATTAGCATAAATAACTTTTTGTGTTGTAAGCATATAGCACATAAGCCTTGAGTGACCTGAAATCTGTACAGAGCCCATATGTTTTTGTCACTTGTCCAATGTTTAGTTGTCATTTGGACCACCCCGAAGACTAAGCTACTGGTGGGCCTGTGGGCTTGTCAGAGCTTGGGTACGGGAAGAGTGGTGGAAAATCACCACCCTCGTTCTGATTCCATCTATTAAAAGAACTGTGGGCTCAAACACATTCTCATGCCAGACTGCAAGCTTATTTTAACTTTAGGCAAGTACATTTTATGAATCAAATTGTATCAGTGGTAATAAAAAAATCTGGTTTATGGCTTGATTCTTTTAAGATTGGCCCCTAAGAGCATGCAAGTTTCCAGAAGTACTTGGATGTGTCGAGGAGTGTTTCCTCTACACCTTCAGAAATGCTTCTGGCCTTCTAGTCTCTATAAACTTCTCTCTTGCTGTTCCCCTTACATCGTTATGTTCATTCTGTCTCTTTACCTCTACTTCCATTTCTCTTTTCTCTCTGATTGGATTGTTGGGGAAGAGTGGAGGGGGAGAGGAAACAGGTGGTGGGGGTAGGCAAGTATGGCACGGGAACCGTGTGTCTTGCAATGATCTACTTCTCAAATCTGTGTAGTTCTTGGAGAAGGTTGAGCTTCTCAGTAGAATACTGAAGTCCAAAATCATGGCAGAGAAACTTCTAGAGGAGAGATCTCAAATCTATATTGCCCAGTGTCGGACCATAAATAAACCTGCCTTCTGTTCTCTGGAAACCTGAATCTTTTATACAGGGTCGCAAGCCAAGCTGTGTGCTTTTCCACGGGGAGACACTATCTCTGTCTTCTATGGTTGTTTGCTTTACAAACATCCTCAATAAGCCAGTCTAACCCTGGGTCTTTGCTAGCAAAATGTGCACAAACACAAGAGACTTGCAAAAGAATAATCTCTCCCAAATATCACCCAATTCAATGGATTTTTACTGATTTTACTGTATACCATATGTGATACTAAGTGCTAGGGACTCTTCAGGGGACAGGACATTCATCGTCCCTGCCGTCCTGGCCTGTTGGTGGTGACACAGCATTCTGAACAATTCAGAATCTTTACCCTGGCCTCAGAGTCCTGGTGAGAATAGTGGAACAGGATATTTCAAACTGGGACTTGATGGAAAATTCTACTATGGAGTCCCCATACACAAAGTAGGTGGTTAATAAGTGTCTAAGCATATAGTGTCTGGCAGATTTGGTCCTTAATTAATTTCATATGAAAAAGCCTCAGTTTCTATGAAATGTAAAGGTACACTCATCTTTGAGGTCCCCGTCTCAGTATTGGCAGAGAGAGGCCATACAGCTCCAGAACCAGATGGAGCAGGCAGACACCTTCGTTCTGCTTTTCCCGTCTTGTGTGGCCTTGGCCATGGCATTTGGTGTCTCCAAACTTCTGTGTATTCAGAGCCCTTTTCCGTTAATAGCAGGACCCAAAAGGGCCAGGTCCTACTGGTTGTGTGCCTCCAACAGCCCGTACTCTTCCCTGCAGATTAAGGGAGGTTTCTAACTGGAGGTCGGAGGCCCCTTAAAGCCTGAATGGTCAGGCTTTATGTTTAGATAGATATGCAGAGGGAGGTCGGGGTGAAGAGGTTAGGGGAGAGAAGACCTACAAGGAGAGATGGAGAAGTTCAGAGCTGGTGGCCAGAGACCCTAGAAATCACCAGGAAGCCATACATGTCCATACTGAAGAAATCTCAAGCATATATATTCTTTTTTAAAATTATTTTTATTGGGCGCCTGGGTGGCTCAGTGGGTTAAAGCCTCTGCCTTCGGCTCAGGTAATGATCCCAGGGTCCTGGGATCGAGTCCCACATCGGGCTCTCTGCTCTGCAGGGAGCCTGCTTCCTCCTCTCTCTCTCTCTCTCTGCCTGCCTCTCTGCCTACTTGTGATCTCTGTCTGTCAAATAAATAAATAAAATCTTAAAAAAATTTATTTTTATTAACATATAATGTACTATTTGCCCCAGGGGTATAGGTCTGTGAATCATCAGGCTTAACACATTTCACAGCACTCACTATAGCATATTCCCTCCCCAATGTCCATAACACTCCACCCATCAGCAACCCTCAGTTTGTTTTGTGAGATTAAGAGTCTCTTATGGTTTGTCTCCCTCCCGATCTCATCTTGTTTCATTTTTCCCTTCTGTATCCCTCAGCCCCCCCGTCCTGCCTCTCAAATTCCTCATATCAGAGAGATCATATGATAATTGTCTTTCTCTGATTTACTTATTTCGCTCAGCATAATACCTTCTAGTTCCATCCATATCATTGCAAATGGCAAGATTTCATTTCTTTTGATGGTTGCATAGTATTCCATTGTATATATATACCACATCTTCTTGATCCATTCATCTGTTGATGGACGTCTAGGTTCTTTCCATAGTTTGGCTTTGTGGACATTGTTGCTATAAACATTCGAGTGCACTTGCCCCTTCACATCCCTACATTTGTATCTTTATGGTAAATACTCAGTAGTGCGATTGATGGTCATAGGATAGCTCTATTTTCAACTTTTTGAGGAACCTCCATGCTGTTTTTCAAAGTGGCTACACCAGCTTGCATTCCCACCAACAGTGTAGGAGGGTTCCCCTTTCTCCACATCCTTGCCAACATCTATCGTGACTTGTTAATTTTAGCTGTTCTGACTGGTGTGAGGTGGTATCTCACTGTGGTTTTGATTTGTATGTCCCTGATGCCGAGCGATGTTGAGCACTTTTTCATGTGTCTGTTGGCCATCTGGATGTCTTCTTTCAAGCATATATATTCTTTTCTAAAAAAAGATTTTATTTATTTATTTGACGCAGACAGAGAGAGATCACAAGTAGGCAGACAGGCAGGCAGAGAGAGAGGGGGAAGCAGGTTCCCCACTGAGCAGAAAGCCCAATGCAGGGCTCGACCCCAGGACCCCGAGATCATGACCTGAGCTGAAGGCAGAGGCCCAACCCACTGAGCCACCCAGGCACCCCAAGCATATATATTCTTTTTTTTTTTTTTTTTAAGATTTATTTATTTATTTATTTGACAGACAGAGATCACAAGTAGGCAGAGAGGCAGGCAGAGAGAGAGGAGGAAGCAGGCTCCCGGCTGAGCAGAGAGCCCGATGCGGGGCTCGATCCCAGGACCCTGGGATCATGACCTGAGCGTAAGGCAGAGGCATCAACCCACTGAGCCACCCAGGTGCCCCAAAGCATATATATTCTTAAAGTAGATTCTACTGTGGCATCTAGGTGGCTCAGTTGGTTAAGCATCTGCCTTCAGCTCAGGTCATGATCTTGGGGTCTTGGGATTGAGCCCCTCATTGGACTTGTTGCTCAGCGAGGAGTCTGCTTCTCCCTCTGCCCCTCATCCCACTCGTGCTCTCTCTGTCTCTCAAACAAATAAATACAATCTTTTTAAAAAATAAAAGAAAAAAATAGATTCTTTTGGAACCCATCCAGATCAATCACCTTTACTAAAGGTGCAGAACAGGTAGGGTTTGAGAGTGTGGTCTCCAGTTCAAAATACTCCCATTTGACTTCAGCTCTTACCATTGGCAACTGGGTGATCTTGGACAAGGTATTTAGCTACCCAGAGTGTTTTCTCAACTCTAAAATGGAGATAATAATACCTCAAAAGTTGGATGCAAGAATGAATTCAAGTCATCCCTTCCAAACCTTTAGCATAGTGTCTGTTTTATGATAACTTCTCTGGGCTGTTTTTAGCCTCTTTTGGCTTTCTATTGGATATCACATTTCAGATGACAAAAGTCAAGCTAGTCAGTCTCCTTGCAAGCTGGAATCATCATCCCAGGTTGACTCAGTCTCTTCGAAGCCGTTTCTAGAAAGATTGCACACTCTTCGGGCATCTCCCTCTGCATGGGGTGTAGCAGGCTCTAGCAAACAGATGCTGTGGAGGAGCAGAGCTGGGTTCTGCTAACGTCGCAGTGCTGGAGGCCTGGTCCTTTAAACCGACTTATTCAGTGAACTTGCCTTTTCTGTTTCCTCTTCTCTCAGGAGCCCTTTGGAACCGAAGTCACCCCATTTCTTTGCCTCAATAGCATAATAAGGATTTGGAATTTCCCTTACCCTGGGAAGGGACTCATGTGCCTGGGAAGCCATTTAGGTCTGTTGGGAAAGTGCCCATTTCTGAGCCCGTAGGGAGGAAAACAAACTCTCCACCTTCCACTTCCGCTCCTGCGCTGATAACATTGCTCCCTCCCCACGACATCGCTCAGTATTCATGAGGTGGTTTCAGGACGGCACGTTTTTGTGGATGAGACTTGTTTGATGACTTGAGGATGGTTCACTATGAGGGACTAGGTCAGCACAGTCTCTTCATAAGGGGGATGAGGACGTGGGTCTCACACCTGCCCATGGGGGTCCGGCAAACCTTGGAATGGCCCATCAGAGGGGCTCTGGCTGGCCTCTGTCGGGGTACAGAGTGGGGAGAGGTAAGTGCTGTCTGTTCCCTTGCTGGCTTCCCTTGCCTTGTCATTGTTGACTTCCAAGGGGCAGGCGGGAGGAGACCAGGTGTTGCGCTGGCAAAGGAGAGAACTCTACTTTGTCCACATGACTGTGATCTGTTTTTAGGCTGATGTAGTGAATTTCCAACTGGAGGAGCTGGGGGCTGTGGGGGGAAAAGCAGAAGACACTGAATTCGAAGGTGGTGCTGAGGTCAGGCCACCTGGGGGCTCCTCTGCCTTTTGGCTTTGGCCGTCCTGACCCAGTGAGAGATGCAGGTGTGTGTGCTGCGGTCCCGTGTGGCTCTCCACGGTCATGGGGCTGTCCTGCCAGCTGCTCCCAGTTGTGTGCATGCCAGTCTGGGAGTCTCTTGGCCCCCTGCGCCACCAGCATCTGTGGCCACGGCTGGCAGCACCCGGGGAGGAGGGAAACGCAGGTGCGGACTGTTGTGTTGTCATGATCTCTGGCTCATTCAGCACCTGTTTCCTGAGCTCAGGCCAGGCACCAGATGCTGCTGCCGGACAGGTGCGTGTACAAGGAAGACACAGTCCCAGCCCTGGTTCAGCTTGGCCCAGGGTTGGGGAGCAGGTGTAATAGCCAGAATTGCACAGATCTCTACAGAAGAGGAGAAAGGGGTACCAAACTGGGAGATGTGTTTGAGTTCATAGCATCAGAGAGGCCACTCTGAGAGGGCTGGTGGACCTGAGAGGTGAACAGGAGTGGACCAAAGGATGGGGGTGACAGGGTGGACCATGTGCCACAGGCTCCTTCAATGGGAGTTATTACCGCAAAGGCATTTACAGTTGTCGTTTTAAAGCTAGGCAGTACGGACTGCAGAATCTAAACGGAATCCATTTAGCACATTGTTGTATAATTTCTTGCGGTATTGGTGTTTATAGGCTGCCTCTCCAGCTTTGAACTTCATGGCTGGGCTGGGATCTGTTCACTTTGGGGTCCTAGTCCCAGCCCCCAGCCCACTCCATGAGTATCCAATGGGGGCATGTGCCAGGGGTTGCTCTGGGCATCCAGCACATTCCCAGTTCACCTCCACAGTGGCCTTATGATGGGGGGAGAGGACTTTGTCACCCAGTTTCACAGATGGAGTAGCAGGTTTGGACACTGGCGCTGGAACTCCAGCCAGAGTCTGACACTGAGGCTCCTGCTCTTATCTGCCTCTCTCCCTTTTTGTATCTTATTATCCAAAAATGTGGGCACCACCACTCTCACTCCAGGAAGAAGCTTCAGGGCTTTTTTTTTTTTTTTTTTTTTAAGATTTTATTTATTTATTTGACAGAGAGATAGAGAGCACAAGTAGGCAGAGTGGCAGGCAGAGGGAAAGGGAGAGGAGGAAGCAGGCTCTCCCTGGAGCAGGGAGCCCGATGTGGGATTCCATCCCAGGACGTTGAGATCATGACCTGAGCTGAAGGCAGATGCTTAACCGACTGAGCCATCCAGGCCTTCCTCCCCGCCTCCTTCGGGGCTTATTTTAACCTACAGTTTCAGGAACATTTTCATGGAACATTTTGTTTGGATTATGGTGTAAGCCCATCTTTTTTTTTTTTTTTTAAGATTTTATTCATTTATTTGACAGAAATCACAAGCAGGCAGAGAGGCAGGCAGAGAGAGAGGAAGGGAAGTGGGCTCCCCGCTGAACAGAGAGCCAGACGCGGGGCTCGATCCCAGGACCCCTGGATCATGACCTGGGCCAAAGGCAGAGGCTTAACCCACCGAGCCACCCGGGTGCCCCGGTGTAAGCCCATCTTGAACGAGGCTGCCGGAGAGGTGTTGGCCACGCGGGAGCAGCCCCATGCCGCTTTATCATCCAGCGTTAGGTTTCGTGTGTTAACCGCACGTTTCCTTTGTTCCAAGGTGAAGGAGGCCCCTCATGAGGCGGAGATGGTGTTCACGGCGCGACGCCCGGTGGTGGCCTTTCAGATGAGCGGGGACTCGTGGCGGGAGCAGAAGGAGAAGCGGGCCGCCGTGATGGTGGGCATTCTCATCGGCGTGTTTGTACTGTGCTGGATCCCCTTCTTCCTGGCGGAGCTCATCAGCCCCCTCTGTGCCTGCAGCCTGCCCCCGATCTGGAAAAGCATATTCTTGTGGCTTGGATACTCCAATTCTTTCTTTAACCCCCTGATTTACACAGCGTTTAACAAGAACTACAACAACGCCTTCAAGAGCCTCTTCAGCAAGCAGAGATAAACCCAGGGCTCGGGAAGACACGTAGGTAGGGCTGTGGGCAGGGAACTGTATCTCTCCCCGCTCCAGGCATCTGGGAGCCTTGCCCCACAGCAGAGTAGTGATGACGTGGGGCCTGGACCGTAGGAGCAGCGATGCCCACGGCTCTCTGGAAAGACTGCGCATGTGTGGCAAGCGTGCCCGTGGGCCCTCTTCCGTGGTGTGTGGCAGACATTGCTAATCGATCGCGGCACCTTTCTCCACGGAGCTGGACGTCTGCCTCGGGATCCTTTGCAGACAGCTCTCTAGTTACTGCTAACTGGTTGGAATGGACACAAGAGTCGAAGCTGACTTGCCTTTCCTTTAGTACGCTATTTCTCCGAGGGGATCCGTCTGCACGGGGCCCCGCTTTGGGGCCCACTAAAACGTGTCTAGTGCAACCCCTATCTACTGAATCAGGCTTTCAGAGAAGCTGATCATTTATATCATTGAGCTCTTTTTTCGTCGGTGAGAGACAGTGCTGGATGCTTAGATTGTCTTTAGACCAATTAAATTGACCTTCCCGAAGGGGCGGGGGTGGTGAGACCCAGGCAGGAGTGTGTTTTAAAGCTCCCCAGGGGATTCTACTGTGCAGCCGGCCAGTGTTGAGGACCCCGGTGGGGTCCTTTCTCTGCTTCCCAACAAGGGAGAGAAGCTATGAGAAATGTTCCCAGCACTCCAACATATGGACTTGTATGTGTAATAAAAATACTTTTGGAGCATTGATTTCTAGGCTCAAAATCATTCATATGTATGATTGCTCACACACACACACACACACACACACACACACACATTCACGTATGCCATTGAAACAGGGATGACTGCTGTCTATGACACAACCACCCCAAGCCACTGTAGTGAATCTTGGCCTTCCCGAAAATACCAAATGTGGCCCAGGCATGTAGGGGTCCCAGGGCCTGGATGAGAGGGGATACCTGGACTAAGTCACACTGGCCACGGTCCCTGTGATTTTGGAGAAGGGCTGATTGCTTACTGATTCAGTTTTTCAATGTACACAAATAGTTCACTTCCCCATCAGCTCACTGGATGTTTGAGGTATGTAGACATTCTTTAAGCTTATATCATAGAGGACCTGTACTTTGGGGTTTATCCACAGTGCCTTTCTCCAAAATCTTTGGGGCCAGATGGGCTTTGGAACTTAGGAGTGTTTTTAAGTGTTAGAAAGACAATCTGGTGTATATTGCATAAATTAGGTAACACCCCCATCTGGGTTGGGCCAGCAGTCTCTACTCAACAGGTGCAGTAAAATAAATGAATATTTACACTGTGAGAAAAGACTAAGAATAGCTAGCTAGGGTGGAGTCAGATCAGATTTTGTCACTGAATGAATTAGAAACCACCTCTGTTTACCCAACTTTGTGTTTTTGCCATTGAGGACCCATACAACCTCAAACCATCCACAGTCCCTACTTTGCTCCATGTCAGTCCTATAGAGGGGAGGGAATCGAAGGCAGTCAGGGGAGAGCATGTGGTCTAACCATTCCTCTGTGGCTAGTATTTGGGACACCACAACAGTGCTCCCTACACCAGCCTTCTTGGAGTCATATTTTGGAATTTTATTCTTTCATTGGAAGATACTTCACGAAAAAGTCATATGAAACATGTCAATGCATTTCACATAAAAATGTAAAGTCATCTGTTCCACTCTTTGTGAAGCATGTTTTCATGTGATAATGAGGACTTTTAATTTATTATGTTTCCATTTTTCCCTTGATTAGGAAGAAGAGAACCATATTTCTGGCCTAACTTTGGAAATCTGTATAGGAACTGGCATCCTATTGATCTGTGTCTAAGGTTTCTAGCCGGTTTATAATTCCAATTCCTACTTATGTTTTCCTTATCTTAGTGTTTTCTGTTCTGTTTGTATTTTAACTATCATAGTCTGTCTATTTCCTACAAGCCACCTCAAATCCTCTGTGAATCAAGACAGGGAAGAAAGGAATGGGCACACTGTTGTGTTTGAAGAGTTAGAGCTCAGCTTGGGGCTATCAGGGATTTTCCCCTATCGGCTGAAATACACGAGGTGGTGTTAGAGATCTTCTTCCCTGTCTCTTCATACTAATTATCAAGCACCCACCATGTGCTGCTGTTGTACTGGGTTTTATATACAAATGCTCATTTAATCCTAGTTCTATCCTACAAGGTAGGTATTTTCCTCATTGAACCCCGTCCCAAGAGGGTAAGTAGCCTGTCCGTGGTCACAGGAGTACATGGTAGCCCTGGTATCTGGACTCAAGTCTGCCTGTCTCCAAGGCTGGGAAAGGACGGGAACTCAACGGACGTCGGCCTGGACTCCATGTTTCAGTGTTTGCCTGCGTTTCGCAGCATGAGCCCTGCACCTGGTGTAGTGGGTCTGCTTGCATTGTTCTCATTGGATTCCAGGCAGGATCCTTAGAGGAAGAGTCTAGGTAGAGTTGGCAGGGGGGCATTTGTGGAATTTTTTGGTTTACTCACTCTACTGGGTAGAATGCTTGATGATTGTGCTCATTTGGCCTGGGCTTTGACTTAATTGTGGATCATGATGGAAGCATCCCAGGCAGAAGGAATTACGTATGTGGAGCCCTTCTGAAAACGAGGTTGCTTGTTTGCTGACTTGGTGACAACTTCTTGACCCTTTTCTTCAGTTAAGAAGACTTTCCCTGGCTACCATTATAATTACAAAATGCTCAATTTCTTTTTTTAAAAAAGATTTTGTTTACTTGACAGAGAGACAGAGCAAACAGCAAGAGAGGGAACACAAGCAGGGGGAGCACGAGAGGGAGAAGCAGGCTCCCCGCAGAGCAGGGAGCCCGATGTAGGGGTCGATCCCAGGACCCTGGGCTCATGACCTGAGCCGAAGGCAGCTGCTTAATGCTGAGCAACCCAGGCACCCCTACAACATGCTTAATTTCTGAAACAGACCAGGTGATGACTATGTAAGGCTGCGCTTGTAATTCCTTTTAATGAGAGCATCAGAGTAACAGTCTATTGACAAAGTATCTGACTTATAATGAACATTGCAGGGACTTCTTTAATAAGCATAATGTCTCTCCTCTGCCTCAAATCTCTTTGCTTGCAGCACCTAAGAAGGGGGTGGGAGGATGGAATTAGTCTCTTCCTTGTGGAGATTCATTTGCTAAAGTATGTTCAGGTCAGAATCCAATTTCACAAAGTTCCAGGTCTGTAGGATGGATGGGGCTAACCTAATCATATTATTTTATAATGAGTCATGTACAGGGCATAAAGCATGCTCCTTTTCTCCCCTTTAGCATGGCCTCCATATTTCTTCCAGCAAGTCGGACGGGAGTTTGTATTCGGACCACGATTGCTGTCCAGCAATCCCCACGTGGGTACCATTCCTAGAAGCCTGCTCTTCTGGCCCCTGACCTGGTCTCTCTACACTGACACTGGGTCATACAGAGAAGTGTCTGAGTCTGGGAGGTGTCCAGGAGTTGGCTGGGATCTCACTGACGCAGGCTGGGCTCTCCCGGGTCCAGCTCCAAGCAGCTGTTTGTTTGGGTCTAGGTGTGCAAGCCTGACCACCCAAGCACACTTCCAAACCTTTACTCCTAGCAAGTCTGCTAACAACCCACAGACCAACCAAAGACTGAAGTCAAGGGATGGGGAAGCTCATTCCACCCACCAGGATGCCATGACAAAGGTGTCTGTTCCGTGGGAGTGGAGAGTGGCAACAAATAATTCAGTGCTCCATATGTGAAAAAAGCAGAACATGAAAAATCAGAGTGTGGTTTAAAAAGGGTAAGCACAGTCTCTAAGGCTTTTGTTTCTGGTACATGTTCACCTGGATTATCAGTCATCTCTTATCTGGGCTCCCTGTTGTTGCCCCTGCTTCCCTGGTTTGTGGTCAGCGCAACTGCCAAGGCATCTGTCTTGAAATCCCCAAACCCTGCAATGATTTCCTGCACAGGTGCCATCCACATTCCTCAAAACTCACCTGCTGGGCCTGCTTCTACTTCAAGGGCTTTACCCTCAGTAGCCCTCCGCCTGGCATCTCCCCCACATAGGTAACCCTCAGCGATGGCTCATTCCCTCACTAATCATGTGTTTGTTTGTTTATATTTCCTTAATGCTAAGAACATAGATATCCTAAACAGACAAACAGTGGAGAAACTTTTTTCTAGGCTGGATTTGACCACAATTTTTTATTCAAACTTCTGAAACAAAACAGCACACAAGTCTAGAAAATGCACATTTTCTTACCTGAATTAATTTGAAAGCATGTAAACATTATCTTTAAAAAATACAAATATTAGGAGCGCCTGGTGGTTTAGTTGGTTAGGCGTCTGCCTTTGGCTCAGGTCATGATCTTAGGGTCCTGGGATGGAGTCCCTGCTCAGTGGGGACTCTGTTTCTCCCTCTCCCTCTGCCCCTCTGTGTGCTCTCACTCAAATAAATAAATAAATAAAATCTTAAAAAAAATAAAAGGTATCAAAATTAAATTCATGCAAAGAAACTACCCATAGTTTTTTAAATCACAGACAACATCTGGTTTCCTACATGACAAAAATAAAAGCATGTAAAATAATGTGCAGTTTATAGAATTCAAAGAAAATCAGGGTTGCTGAGTCAGGTCAAAGAGGCAATAAGGGACAGGAGACATTTTGTAAGGCAGATACACTGGTGACATCTACGGCAAGGCTGGGCAGAACCAGGAGGCTGACACCAAGCAGGCCCTTACAGGAGGCACACCACGGGGTATGTATCTCCAGTAGCCAGCAAATTAACTGGCGCTCTGGTGTAGTTTCCAGAATGAAAACCAAGGTAGCTCCCAGTAAAGAATGCAAAGGCAGTCCCTAACTATTCAGTATAAAATTGCAAATCACCACCAACCCAGACACTCCCCAATCCTTCTCCCTTAATCAGCACACTGAAGCAACAAGCGCTGTAGCTTACATGGTCTTACCTTGCTTGTATGTCTTCCCCGCTAGAGTGTAGTGAAGGCAAATTCTTCTGTCTGCTTTGTTCACAGCTATATTCCCAGGGCCTGACCCACAACAGAAGCTCAAATATTTGTTGGTTGAATGAAGGAGCTGTCAGGGATTTATTTTTCTCATGGAACAAGAAATACGGGGGTGCGGGGCCCCTGGGTTGGTTCAAGAGGCTCGTCATGCCTTCAGGCAACCAGGCTCTCTCTGTCTTTTCTCTCTGCCCCAAGCTCTGCATGTCGGGATGTGTCTTCTCATGGTCTCAAAATGGTTACAGCTGCTCCAGACACCTCATCCTTCCCCAACAACGTGTAAGAAGAGAAGCTCTCCTAACGCATCTTGTGCTGATTACCAGCAGCAACGTCTCTTTGGCTCAGGGGTACTGCCTCCATCTTTTGCACCCCCAAAGCCAGAGGAACAGGGGGTGCTGTGACTGTCATGAGAGAGGGGCAAACCAACAGTGGGGAAACTGCTTCACAGTCCACTGCCCCCTTCCCGTCCCTGCTTCCTCTCCCTATAGCTGCTGTCAGAAGAGGCAAGCCCCCTTTCCACTTCCCTATTTCCCCCAAGACCCAAGAAAGGGAGAGGTCAATTATTTTTCCTAAGGAAAGCAGATCTACCAAACATGAATCTTCTAGCATGTTTCTGATTGGTAGAAAATGAAATCAAGTTAAGATTTAAAAACTTTTATTTTTTGAATAGATAATACATGTACATGGTATAAAATTCAAAAGGTACAAAAGGTATACAGTGAAAAGCAATTCCCACCCCTCTTCCCAGAGGCAACCGAAGCCGTCAGGTTCCCGTGTATCCTCCCAGAGTTAGTCCAGGCATACGCCAGAAGATCCGTAGTCAGATGTGCATGTTTGCACCACACACGTGTGTATGCCCATCGACACTCATTTTTCTCCACCCCTCCCCCCTTTTCAAAAACAAACACTAGCATACCAAGAACTTCTTGTCCCCTACTTTACCATGTGCCTTAGGGATCATCCCACGGCAATACATACAGAGTGACTCCGTTCTTCTAAATTTAAGAGCCCGTTGCATGGATTCACCATGATTTTCTTAACCCTTGTCCTACGTTGGTGGTAGTTTCCGACTTTTTGCTATTACAAACAATGCTGCATGAAAATCCCTGTACGTGGGGAAGATTCCTAGAAGTAGCACTGCTGACTTAAGAAGTCTGGGCACTGTTCAGAGATATTGTCCAACCACGGGTCTGCACAGTTCGTACTTCTGCCAACACCGCATCCCAGTGCTGCTCCCCACTTCCTGGTTTCATGTGGCTGAGTCACCTCAACTAGTCAAGTGACCATTAGGTTCATGACATACTTTGAACCAAACAGACTCATGACCTAATAGTCCCTGACACTGGTGTGTTCCCTTTCTCTTTCCCCATCTGGGGAGAAAAAACCCACACGAAAGGTAATTGCTTTGAAAGGTCTGAGACCTCTGACACCTCTGTCGTTCCGACCGTAGAGGCTGGAGTCTGACAAAGACACTCTAGGAGATCCTCATAAGCTGCTGAGTGAAATTGCCCACCTGTATGCAAACGGAGCATCAGTTAGATGCCAAGTTTCATTCTAAACTCTGCTAATACAGGGATACAAAGTCACAATTTGAGAAGCTATTTTATTCCGCCAGGATTTCCTGGCCATTAGCCCGAGCAAGACTCTGGGGAGACTGCATGTTTCCTGCTTTCTCCCACTCTGGGGGGTGGGCACGCAGCAGACTTCACAAGGGACTAAGAGATCAAATAGTAAGTAGCCTGTGCCACCAAGAGAGACAGCGGGGGAAAGTGCAGAATGTGATCGGCGCTGCAGGCCGCCACTGAATGGGTCTATAGCAGATTAGGCCGTCCTGGAAAGCCACTGCCCGTGACCTTGGATGGATGGTGGTCCAGGCAGAGGCAGCAGCAAGGACAACAGCCACGGGCAGGTATGAGCTTGGCACGTCTGAGAAACGAGTATAAGGCTGATGCGGAAAACCCGCAATATTCCCCACAATGTCACATGAGCCATAGGCCAACTACTAGATTCCCTCAAAGCTTCTACACGTTTATCGTGAGGAGAGTGGGGACCATGACAACAGGATTTTTTACATAGTGTTTTTCAGCCCGTCGCCATGTGCTGTTGGAAGAAACGCTCTGGACTTGGGGAAAAGCACTGAGAGAAGGCGTGGGGGGGGGTGGGGGCTCTGAGGATGCCTCACATAAGTTGCCCTACCTGACTATTGCGCGGCCACACAGATGGCCAGCAAGTACCTCACCTTGCTGGGGCTCTTCGCCAGACTGCTGTGTGGTAAGGGCTTGTACCCTGAAGCCAACATCAAACCCAAGGAAAGCATAAAGCGCTTCCTCAACGTTCTTCTCCGAAGCAAGCTTCAAGCCAACTCTGCCTCTCAGGCTCAGGCAAAGTACCTGTTACAGTTTATTGCTCAAATGGCTGCTTCCCTCTACACCGATCATCAGTCACGTGCAGAGAGGGCATGACCAGGACACGCGTGGGGCGCAGGAATCAAGGTGGCCTGCTTTACAGGCCACTGCTTGCGGTCCAAACCTCTGCTGGCAGGCCTGCTCTGGTCACTACAGACGTGATCAGGGCCAGCGACAGTCAGCCTGAGGTCATGGGGATGGCGCTTGGTGAGGTAATAGAGGGCTGCCTGGGGCCATCCCTGTCCTCTGCTCCTGGTTTCAGAGGGCCCCAAGAGCTACACTTAAGCATGTTTCCTGCTGCCCTTTTTTTTTTTTTTTTTAAAGGAGCGCTTCCTCAGCCTGAGAACGGCCTGCTATCTGTCCCAGCCCCTCGGCCTTCTGGTCCTGCTTCAGCAGACACTGGCAGGCCCTGGATACCCACAGAATATGGGCAATGGACCAGAAGCCAGTGAGAACCATACACTCGAGACTCTAACAAGAACTTAGGCCTGACAAACCTGGAATTTGCTCTGTTGAAAAAGGAAACAGAGGGACGCCTGGGTGGCTCAGTTGGTTGGACGACTGCTTTCGGCTCAGGTCATGATCCCGGAGTCCCGGGATCGAGTCCCGCATCGGGCTCCCAACTCCACGGGGAGTCTGCTTCTCCCTCTGACCTTCTCCTCGCTCATGCTCTCTCTCACTGCCTCTCTCTCAAATAAATAAAATATTTAAAAAAAAAAAAAAGGAAACAGACCCCGACATGTCACTTTGGCAGCTTTCTCAAACATTGGACACCTCCCTCTAGCGCAATGAGCTGACCCCAGGGACCCATGAGACCAAACCCAGGCAGAGGACGATAAGGAACATGTCTCAATGTCTCCCCATATACCTCGTGGCCCTCTGGTTTGTACTGCTCAGCAGCTCTGACTTCAGTTTATACCAAGGCAGCCCATGTACTCCACGAGACGTCTGTGTGTCAGGGAGGACGGCGCTCCACCTGAGGCTGGCGGAGAATGCCAGGGTACCTGGACAGCAAGCTTATGGCTCTGACTGAACAGGGGCAACAGAATGCTCCCTGGGGAAGCCTCATTCCTCCAGAAGCACACATTTCATAAAAGTAACTTAAGCATGTTTCCTGCTGCCTTTTTTTTTTTTTTAAACTCCAGAAAAGTCTGTGGGCTTAGCCCAATGCCCAGTCATACTCTGGGTTCACAAGATGTCCGGAAGGAACTCTCCTGAGGGGCTTCTGAAATGAACGGGGCCTTAGGGCATCACATCGGCCTCTAAGGCCTGACTGTAAGGCGTGCTTACGGTCCTAATTCCTCACAAAGACACCATCCACTCTGTGGGTCACCTGTAGCAAACACAGACTTTTCTAATCTGGCTCCTGCAGTCTAATCAAGATGTGTCCAAGGAATGGGAATGAACTTGTCTGTATTAGGCCTTGTGGGTTAAAAGGGGAAAGGAAATCTGATA
Organism: Enhydra lutris kenyoni; assembly: GCF_002288905.1. Lineage (NCBI taxonomy): Eukaryota > Metazoa > Chordata > Mammalia > Carnivora > Mustelidae > Enhydra > Enhydra lutris. The sequence goes on from NW_019154085.1 coordinate 102,298,400, forward strand.
CCTCCCTATAGCAAAACCAAATCAAAATGAAATTCTTTGGAAACACAGCCCAATAAAATGGTTATTAATGGTTATTAATGGTTATAAATGGTTATTAATTAGTGACTTTGGATTAGTCATGCCGTATTTGCCCTGATAGCAGAGGTGGGCTACCGAACCCCAGAATACAACCCACTCTCCTCCCTACCACCTCTGGACAAATAAGACAATTTCATAACGGCTCAAAACAAGGCTAGGGAGTGGGTCCATGAGCTTCTCAACACAAAAACACAGATGTTTCCCCAAACCTGAAATAATTGGCAAACAGCTGCCCCCTCCCCAGCCCTCAGAGGGCCACCTGCTTTCTGGCTGTCGCCGGCTTCAACTTCATGGGGCCGTCTCAAAAATCAACCTGCAGCTGGCAGCAGCCCCGTGGAGCCACTGAGGGGAGACGTACAGGGCCCAGGAAGGGCACACTCGGCACAGGGGAGCACCACCTCGGGCGCTGCTGCTTCCACAGCTCTGGGACCCGGACAGGCCTTGCTGCCCAACCACAGAAACCAGCGCCTGCTGCTAATCCAGCAAGGGATTTTTAAAGGTCTGTGCACATCAGATTTGCTTACTGCACATCTCAGAGAACTAAGAATGGATGTGCTGTTCCTGTGACTGCACTGAACGCCCCAGCTGCCTCCCTGTATAAGCTTCTATGTGTCACGTTCGAGCCCGCTGACTAGCATGCGTGCAAGCACGCAGAATGAAATGCCCACCTCGTGCCAGGGTTCACTGGACACGGCCGGGCTGCCGGATCCCTGACAGCCACAAAAGGAGGGGCTTCCCATCTGGTCCTGACTGCTCATTTCTGGAGGACAGAGTCTACTGCTCTGCCTGCCTTCAAGCCCCCGCCTCCCCTGGTCCTGAAGGCTGGTCCCAGCCGGCCTTTCCTGCAGACAGGCCCCTCCACTCCTTGCCCAACAAGCACGCTTGTACTCTCCCTGCACCCTTTCAAGTTGCTAATTACAGTCATATTTATCCAAAGGCCTTCCCACCTATCTCCGCCTGTTAAAATGCAACTCCCCGTTCTGCTCTAGTCCCAGTACTACCTCCCCCATGAAGTCTCCTGGATCTCTGTGCGCCTCACTGTTCTTCCTCCTCCGATGCCCTCTGCTTTTTGCTCACAGCATTTATCGCACAATGCCCAGAGCCCAGTGGATGGTGTCTCATCTCTGTGCTTGGCCCAGGACCTGTCCAGACATGGAGCTCCTGGCATGTGTGCCTAATGAAGAGGGGGGGCACCACGTCTGGCTGGGACTCACGTGAGAAACAGGGCATATTAAGGTGTCCTTCTTGTTTACGGGGTCCTCAATATGAGGCCCCTGTTTTCAATTTTTGGTGAAATAAACTCGAGTCATGTGTAAGAATTCAGCCACTGAGCTTTCATTCTTGCGACTACACCATTAAGACTGCTGGCTGGCACCTCGAGGAGCCAGAACAAAAGGCACCAAGGGTAAGCAAAGGGCCCACATGACCATACTCACGTGGGCTGGTCATTCAGCTAAAAGCCTTCGCTTACTAAAAAAAAAAAAGAACCAAAAAACTTCAGGTGACTGAGCTGAGCTCTGGGTCAAATGGGCTGTTTCTGCTCCCTGGGCCACTTGCTGGCTGCCCAAGGCACAGGGCCTGGATTTTATACTTCTGTCTCCCTCAGTGCCTACTTCCTCAATGGTTGCTCAATTAACATCTGCTGAACAAGTAAATTCCTTTTTATTCAGAGTCCACACAGATACAGGTACCTTCGTATGTGCAATGTTACTGGAGAAATTCAAGCTGACCCGACACAGAACAGATACTGCCCGCATTTCTTCATAGGATGACGGGGGTTCTCCAAGCCACCGCGTCTGCACCATCTGATTCCGTCAACAACAGAGAGATGAAATGGAAGCAAATGGGAGAAAGAAAATATCCTGGTGCTGCGATCATGGCCCCTGCAACTCTCTACTGTAGTGCCCAGAACTATCTTCACCATCTTGCAGTTGATAAATGGCGTTAAAAAAATATCGACGACATACGGTGATGTCTGGGAATCTTCAGGAGGCCTTGGCTCTCATCTTGGACAGCAGCACCTCATTCTTGCGGCCCTCCTGGAGAGGAAACAGAGAATGTGTCCATTAGCTTTCCCTAGTCCCCGGAGACACAGCAACGGGCCGACTAGACCGGGCCCTGTGCACGCTGCCACAAGCACTGCGGAGCAGCTGGAATGGGTTCACCTGGCCTCTGGTGCCAAAATTACTGTAATGACAAGTGGCTTCTGGACTGTCAGACCGAGAGCGGGTGAGGATTAGGCACTGTCCTTCCAAAAGACTTCATGGAGCCCCTGTAGCCCTCAAGGGGCCAGAAGCAGCCAGCAGACACTTAAGCGCCAATCCTGGACCACTGTGGTAAGGAAGGAAGGGGAAGGTACTCGGAGCCCGCAGCTGAAGGACTGATGAAAGGCAAACCTAGTTCACACAGCAAGCAGAGCACATGGCCAAGTTCTCACCCTGACAACAGCGAAGACTGGGCACATCCTTAGCGTTAAGAAAACAAACTCACTGAAGACTGGGAGAGAGACATGCACCGAGGGACCCTCCTCTTTTACAAATAAGCTGTATGAGATCCATGACTGCATGTACTGAGGGAGGTCCCTGGTCCCAGGCCCTGTGTGTGGAACTTGATGTCACCTCTGCATCACTCTGTATCTGCCTTTTCAAACATGACCGAGAGCTGCTCACTACACATGCTCCTTCCCTCTTGTTCCCACTGGCCTTGACAGCTCAGGACACCTCCATCTGCTGGCAATCACTGTCCCCTCCATCCTTGGGTCCCATCACCGGAGCTGGCTTTAAACTGAGAAGTGAACATGGCAGCAGGAAGGGCCTGGAGAGGCAAGCTGGAAGGGCCCGGCCTGAGAGTGAGGCCAGGCGTCCAGAAGCCACGCTCCCCTGGAGAGGCCCTTAGTGTGGAAGAAATTCTTCCACCCTTGAGCCCTCTGCATCCAAGACCCCCAAAGTCAACATTTCCATCTCCCCGGACCTAGCTAGGTGCTCCCAGCTCTCTGCAGGCCCTTGGTTCTTTCTGGCAGTATTGTAGCTCATGGCTGCAGGGACCCTGTTTTTACTAAGTGCCAGTTCACGTGCAGGTACTTAGCCTTCTCCTCAGGGCTGGGCTCTGGGCTGGGGGGTAAGGCTGAATTACCGTCAGAAGCAAGGCACTCTGACACTTTCTGACTGCAGGTTCTTGGAGGGGGAGGCAGTTCACTGGTCCTGCGGTGCGGGAAGAGAAAGACCTTTAGTAACATTTGTTTTACTAGAGAAGAAAGTCTTCCTCTTTAAAAGGAGTTATTGAAAATAAAATAAAATGAGTTACTGAGATTTGCTTGGGGAGAAAAGCTTTAGCCAAAAACAAGGTGCTGGTGTGTTGGTAAAGATGGAAGAAAAGATGGAAGACTCTCTCTACTTCTGTGTATTTTTTGAAAATTTCCGTAATAAAAAAGATAAAACAACAAAGCCATGAATAAATACATTCAGCTGTCACCCACTTTCACTTCTAAATGAGGCAAAACAACTCAGCAGTGTCTGCTGCACGTAGCGTCCTCAGCAGGGGCCAGGGTACGCACAAGACGCCGACATGATGCCGGGACATCTCAGGACAGGTGTCCTCCCGTCACGTGCTATGTGTGAGCACTGATGAAGTCTCATGCAATCTACTGGAGGCCTTTGGGGAAGCTACAGAATGATACTGTCCATCTGTTCAAAGCAAATGCAGAAAGGGTCCTTTAGGCATTTCCTTCCAGAAGAGAAGGGAAACAACCTCCTTGCCTGTTTCTCTCCTACTGAAGACCGCATGTGGCCCACCACGTGCCGGACATGGAACGTCAGCCCCCTCGAAACTCTGTACTCAAAGTCAGCTTCATGAAAAAGCACGGCCTGCATTCGTCAGTGCGAGGCTAGAATTTAAAGCTCGCTTTGGTGACCTTAAGAGAGACTGTGGTTTAGAGACATGGCTAATTAATGTGACACAGCAGCTGAAGAGACTTCAGAGTATGTGTTGTTCCCTGGCAGACTTGCTGTCAGCAAACCCGGCTGCGACGAGCAAGCCCATGGAGACTCAGACATCACTGATGTCTGTAACCAGTGTCCCGACGCCAGAGGAGGCTGGGGCTCAGGATGAGGGGGCGCCATCTCGGCTCAGTGAGCATGCAGGACACAAACCCACTGACGGGCACGACGGAGGTGGCCAGGGCCGGGCTCTGGATGCTGCGGTTGTGCTCTGCGTGCGGCTGCTGGCACGAGCACCAGAGACTGGGAAATGGTGGGCACGGAGAACCCAGCAGAGAAGACCAGGCAGGCAGGGGAGAGGCAAGGACAGTGAGCAGAACAGAGAGGGTTCCGGAAGAAGAGCCTGACACGAAGGTTTGCTCCTTCGCACGGATCTTCCACCACACAGGAGATCTTATCAGGCAACTGCCCTCTTGTGAAAGAGCAGCACCGCCCGGGCTGAAGGAGCAGGGTGGAAACCAGGGAGCTGCAAGCCTCCGCTGCCTCTTCTTCCTCAAGCTGTGGCAGCCCCAAGAGGGGCCATGTCACCTCAGACGAGCGGGTGGAAGAAGTTCAAGATTTCAGAACACTGACACGCAGTTGCTAATTTTAAATCTTTGCCAAGTGAAAAGTTAAAAAAGAAAAAAGTAGTAAATACTATCACTTTCATGTCAAAAACCAAGAAAACAGGCTGTTTTTTTGTTTTTTAAAGGTGAGTCCCTTAAATGAAATCTATTTAGTTGTCTGAAGAACATACACTCCCCTTCCTCTTTTTACCCTGACTTGTTCTGGATGGAGGAAAACGGCACAGGCAGGCACACGGTCTGGGGGTCTCAGCGGCTTGGAGGTACCCCCTCGTGCCCCCTGGTGCAAGAGGCTCTGTGCCCACAGAGACAGGAACACAGAAAGTCTGATGCTTACTGTCCCTGAAGGAACCGCTGCCTTTGGAGGTCATCTCAGTCCTGAGAGCGTGGAGTACGAGAATGAGCTTGTCCATTTTGCTTTTATGTGCTTTGATTTGGACAGCTTATACTTACCCTCCTCAACTTATCTGTTTTCTGTTTCTGTTGTCAAAAGGGAAGTGCTGGCTTGCCCAAGCAACATTTCATTCCTCCCTGCTGGGCCTTTTCTCTTTCTGAATTATTTGCATTAAAGGGGAAAAAAAAGTTCTGCTGGGGAGCAGTGAGTCCTGTTTGATCCCTCAGCTCACTCATTAGCCCTTCCAAAACTTCAGCTCCAGCCCCTACTAACCACACGGGGCTCCTAGACCCTGAGCACTTCACCCAGTCACTCTCCCAGCTGCCCAGACTTAGGTCTCCTGCTGCACCCATGGCCAAGTCCACACCCAAGAGAGACCTTCCCTGACCGCACCATCTCTGTTAGTGCCCCTACCTCCAGCCAAAACTGAAGTTAGTTATTTGTTACTACTTGTTTACTGGGATTTGTGTTTTCTAGCTTGCTATCTGTCTCCCCAACCACAACATTAAGCTTCTTGACACAGGGAGTGGGTCTGTTTAACAACCTGATATATCCCCAGAGGCATGGAAGGAGCTGGAAGAACATTTATGGAAAGTGTGAAAGATTTTGAAATGTCTGTGGGTTGTGGCCCCCAAAAGTTAAATTTAAAAAAAGGAAAGGAGAGGTAGAAAAGGAAAAATTGGGAAGGAGAAACAAATTTTTAAAAATGTACAGAAATAAAATTTTTGGTATAAAAAGATCGTACTTTTTATTCTGCAGACCCAACACCAGGATACATACAAGCTACACCTCTAGCTGTCTATATTCAGCAATCTCGACACTCCCTGAAATCACATGGATTTGAGTTAGAAAGGAGGAAGGAATTCCTGAAAATGAAGTTGCTGATACCCCAGTAAATGACAACATGAAGTCTCCTTTCTGGAAAATCTCGTAAGAAAAGGGCAAACACTTCTCTTTCTGAGCCCATGGAGCATGGTCCATTCCCAAATGCAGGGAGAGAAGATGGAGACAAAATTCAGCTGAGTGTTGGACATCATAGGAGGCAGACAGAGTGCTAGACGCCTTTATCCCTCATGTGACCCAGCAGAACCACCGACGAGGAAACAGGTGTGAGGGGATTTAGCCACTGCCCAAGTGCACAGCTGGTAAGTGCTAAAGGCAGGGTTCGAACCCAAGCCTGCCAAGCTCAAAGTTCACTCTTCCCACAGGCTTCTCAAGGTCCCTCTCCCACCTCGGATGGGACGAAGGAAAGTTCCAGATCTGAAAGTGTAATGAATGCTGTTTCCAGGTGGCCTATGAAGCTATCTTCTTATGGGTTTAATATGCTTACTAAACGTTAGGGGAATGAAAATGAAGACGTGATATCTCTCAGAACGTTCGAGACTTGAGAATGGGCCAGCGAACCACACAGTCCTGAACTAGCTAGATGCGGTACTTCACTGTGGGATCACACAGCTGTGGCCCATCCCCAGACCAGTGGGGAACCAGGCAACCGCTCTGGTTTTTCAAGGCTCGTCTTGAGACATACACAACCCCTCCACAGACTTCTGTGGCTGGCCCCATCTCCGCCTTACCTCCTTGAACTCCTTCACAGTCTTAAAGTACAGCCTCTGCTTTTCTAACAGTTCCAAGTACTGGTCGTTCAACTGGTCTCTTCGCATCTTGTTCTCTTGCTTCTTCTTTTCCATCTGTGGAAATAGTTTGGGAAATGGGGAGGAAGGGGCACATTGTGACCAAGGGCTGCTGGCAACACTCAGAAGGCAACTATTACCAATATCTTCACGGACTTCCTTCCAGTATTTCTCTTTCTGCACACCACTTCTGAGACTGACCTATTTATTTGGGTGAAATTACATAGAAGCTTCTCTCATTTCTTCAGCAATTCTATTACTGGGCACTAACTGTCCCATTTGCGTGTGTGTGTGTGTGTGTCTACAATTTCACAATCAACGGCCTGGTGCTTCTCAACCAGGGGCTATTCTGGCCCCTGAAGGGCATGAGGTAGTGTCTGGGGATGGATTAGGTAGCCACAGCTGAGAGGAGAGGGTCCACTAGGAGCCAGGGATGCCGCTAAACCTTCTACAATGTGCAGCCCAGCCCTCACACACGACAAGGTATCATCTGGTCCAAAATGTTAACTGTGCTGAGGCTGAGGAACCCCTATGTAAATAACTGAGTCTGCTTTCATGCATTATTTCCATACATTTTCATAGTATTTCCATGCTATTATACACTTTCTTACAATCAAAACCTAAAAAACTCAAGGCACCTGGGTGGCTCAGTGGGTTAAAGCATCTGCCTTCAGCTCAGGTCATGATCCCAGGATCCTGGGATCGAGCCCTGCATCGGGCTCTCTGCTCAGCAGGAAGCCTGCTTGTCTTCGGCTCTCTCTCTGCCTGCCTCTCTGCCTACTTGTGATCTCTGTCTGTCAAATAAATAAATAAAATCTTAAAAAAAAAAACAACCTAAAAAACTCTAAGAATAGTCCCAATCTTACTGCTATTTTACCCATTTTTCTATTGGTGGAAAATTTAGGGTGTTTCCAGGACAGTGACCTCATAAATACAGGATGCATTTGGGTTAGAGACTTTCCTAAGGTACCTAACAGCTTAATATTTGAACAAATATTGCGTGTTCACCCTGAGGACTAAATGTGGTGGTGACGAGGTCATGTCACTGCTCCCGTGGAGGGTGTGAGCTAGAGGGGCTGATGCTAACCACGCATCTCGCACAATGAGTTCTGTGTGCAAAGTCCTATTCGTGATCACCATTGTGAAGACAGTGACAGGGCTGCAGGACAGAGAGGTGGGTGGGTGCACGGCCTCTTCAGGCTGGAGGGTCAGGGAGGGCTCTCTGAGGAGATGACATTTGGGCAGAGTCGGCGGTGGTATGTGCATGATTTCCAGCAGCGAGCGAGGGCGTCGCGGATGGCGAGGGCAGAAAGCTGTGGAGGCAGCTGGTGCCTGGCTCACAGCAGGTGCTCACGAGTGCGTTGGACGGACTCACTGGCCTCTGATGCCTGAGCAGGGCTTCTGAGGTACGCATTGGAAGGGACTGCCCAGTAAATTCAGGTTAAAGCTTCACTGGCTGCACGGGATCCCAGGCATCCCCAGGCCCATCACCTGGTGAACTGCAACCCGGTGTCCCCAAAGCCTATCCCAACCACAGAGCCACTGATCTGCCTGGACCACTCCTGACCATGTGTCCAGCTCCTAAGTCACCTGGTGACCTGATCCTGAGCCCCCTGTCCTACACTCACTGTGTATCCCTGGACAGGTTATTTCATCTTTCGGAATGACAGGTATCCTAGTAGCAAAATAAGGATATTATCACCTAGATCACAGGTCACAAGGTACAGATGATATTAACTGTGACGTGAACGACACATCACTCGGTTCACAGTAGCTCTTCAACAGAGACTAGGTTTTGTCTTCACACCGACACCCAGAATGTGAGTGGTAACAAGCAGATCGAGCCCCCTCACCCTCAGAATCAGGAGATGACTCTTAGGTCTGAGTTTTATTTTCACACTGTCCTAGTAGCCCGCCCCCCAGGCACACTGTTCCCACTCCTTGCTCACCCCCACACCCGAGGTCAGGAGCCCCAGATTCATCTGCTGAGCATCTGCTCCCAGGATTCACCTCCTCAGGATGAGGTGCAAATGCCTTCCAGCGGGGCGCCTGGGCGACTCAGTCATTAAGTGTTTGCCTTCGGCTTGGGTCATGATCCCAGGGAATGGGGATCGAGCCCTGCTTTGGGCTCCTTGCTCTGCGGGAAGCCCGCTTCTCCCTCTCCCTCTGCTTGCCACTCCCCCTGCTTGTGCTCTCTCTCTGTCAAATACATAAAATCTTTAAAAAAAATAAAATGCCTTACACTACGTGACTCTCTCTTCACTCAGGAGCCCCTCCGTGTACCATGCACTGTTGCGTGTACACACTGCTGGTCTATGGTCCACTCTGTGTACATCCCATAGCCACCGATTCTGGGAGTGTGTGTGCTCCATGAGGACACAGACTCCCTGCCACATACACTCTGAGCAGGAGCCACTGTGGCATCCATAAAGGGAGTGCTATGGTTTTTAAAACAAATACATCAAAAGACATGCATTCAAACGCATGCTGTTCTGCAAAGACAGCCTTCCTGCATTTGAAGTGCCAGCCAATATTCAAACCTGACCGGGAACCCTCTTTGAGAACTGCCTTTGCAGTCAGCTGAATGAATTCACTCACTCAGCAAACAGTTCTTGAAAGCCCACCATGGGTCAGGTGCCGGGCTCGCCACTGGTGATGCACACATGAAGAAGAGAGCCCTCTCTGCCCGTGGGCATGCCCCCCATCTCATACCCCACCACCTAGCTGGGGAGGCAGATGCACAGAGCAGCCTCTTCCACCGGTCAGCACTGAGGTACCAACAGCATGAAGCCTGGGGGAGAATGGAGATGATGAATGGATCAAATCCGCTTCCTTCCCTAGGAAGGCATCTCCTGGTAAACAGGAAGGGAAGCCAAGGGGAAAGAAACAAACCTCAAATCGATTGCCCGTGTTCTTTACTATGGACAAGAACAGCTCTGCAGGTTGCCAGGTGGCTCAGTGGCTTGAGCCGCTGCCTCCTGATTTCAGCTCAGGTTATGATCTCAGGGTTGTGAGATGGAGCCCCATATCAGTCTCTGTGCTGGGGTGGAACCTGCTTAAGATTCTTTCTCTCTCTCCCTGACCCCCACTCAGCAGCTCTCTTAAATTCTCAAAAAAAAAAAAAAAAAAAAAAAAGAGCCACTCCCTAAGGAGGAGCATGACGGCATGATGGCAGGGAGGAAAGGCCTGCCACGCTGTGATCTTGTTAAAGGCTTGTGGTCGGCTGGGCTCTCTGTGCTCCTCCTCTATTACACCCTACCTAGCTCATCAAGAAGGGACCGTCCTGACTTGGGTTTGTGTACCCGTGCAAGGCAGACCAGGTGCTGCCTCACAACTGCTTTCATTTTTGGGGCCGAATAGTTTTGTCACTAGTGGTAATTTTATTTTTCCTCCACTGACATCATTTTATTGAAGTCACTAATGGGGAGATTAGTTTTTTTCTAGAGGGGAAGGGATATAAAGAGCTTCTGCCCTTAGTTCATCTCTTGTGAGATGAGATTATAGGCAGCGTGAAGGTTTGCCATCTGTGTGTGGGTTTTTACGATGACAAGTACCACAGACACTCTTTTCTTTGTGTGTCTGAATTCTGGCGTCACTCCCAATATCACTCTGTCCAAGCTCAAGATAGCAGGTGCCCTGAGTCCCCAGAAGGTCACACGGCCATGCCTGAGGACCATTCCAGTGTGATCCATGTTTTTAAAGGGATCAAAAGTAAGAGATTTGGGAGTATTAGTGAGTTCTCGTCTGGTTATAACAGCAGAAAATTGTGGCTACGTCTGATTTCCAGACAGTCATCAAATTCTTACTGCTGTCAAAATGGCCCAAGTGCAGAGCCACAGACTGATAAAAATTCCATGCTGGCCCCAGACTGAATGATTCTCTGTAAAGCTATCTCTGGAACTCTCACAATGCTTACTGATACCGCTCTTCTCTTCTGAGGCATAACATCCTCTCACTTCAGAATTCAGTTTGGTAATTATTTGCATTTTTTATAGAGGATTCCTGAAAACTAAAATGCTCTCAGGATCCTAAGGAATGAATCTCTAATGGCAGAATTAAAGGAACCAAAGATCCAGTGAGGAAGAGACTGTGAGCAAGAGAAGACAACGCTGGTGAAAGTTGCTTTCCCCACCTATACAACGGGGGTAACACTACTCACTTAGGAACCTTCTAGGAGGACTAGCACCAGGCTTGGCCCATAGTGGGTGTTCAATCCATGGGGCTACTGTTAAGAGCTGCCTTTAAATCACCAGCCTGTGGAGCTGGCACTGCCCACTGCAGGGTCGGAGGCATGCTGGGCACGCACGCTGTGGACACTGAAGGTGGGTCTTCAGGACTGGGAGCACATTTTCAAGACAAGCAGAAGAGGCCTGCTCTTCCCAAGACCTTTTCTGAAACCAGGATGAGATCCCAGCTGCACTACAGAAAACGAGCCCTCTCACCTTCATTCTGCTCTGCTTAATTCCTTCTACGATCTGTTCCATCTGACGTAAAAACTGGTCCCGGGCAGTAGGGGAGGCCATGGCTCTGGAAGGAACAATCAGCAGAGTGAGGAACAGAATGCGGGACACTGAGGAAGGGGGAGGCATCGAGTCCAAGGCAGTTAGGAATTCTAACCTCCGAGGAAGGCGCGACAATTAGCCTCATCTCATAACTGAATATTAATCTTTTCTCACTTTCTCTACAAATTGCTTAAGTAATATGTATTTACGTAAAGTAAAACAAAATGTTATTAAAATCAACAAAAACATTTCTTACTTTGATGATGACATACACTGCCTAAAAAATGATTTCCATTTAGTTTTTAGAAATCTGAGGATTTGGAGGCACTGCTCCAGACTGGTAGACCTCTTCTGAGATTTTCCTAAATACACGGTCAGGAAACCTGGTCCTGTTTCTTAAGGCAGCAGCTAAATGAGTGGATTTCCTGGTGTCCTGAAACTGTCCCCTTCACTTCCTGTTCTGCGCTGGGAATGGCACCACAAGGATCCAAGCCCACAGACACAAGGACTGAGAATTCTTCCACAGGATGGCTGACAGAGCAGAGCTCATCACGGCACCATCGAACACTGCAGTGTCTCTCAATTATCAGGAAATAATGAGGAAGTCACCATTTTTAGAAATGTCACAGGGCTATAAGTCACTAACTGAATCTGAATCTTATCAGGGAGCTGTGATTTTTAGTTAGAAATGAAGCTTAAGATCTAGAGTTCGTAATCCATTCAGATCTTAGTTACCGGTCACCTGCCAGGGGCTAAGAGAGGTTTGTGCTGGAAGCAAAAGGAGCCTGCTGTATAGACAGCAAGCCCTGGGCTGCTGTACGGTGAGCAGACCACTGGGCACGCATGAGGGCTGGTATGACTTGGGTGCAGGTGGGTCTTGCCATATAGTTCTTGGGGAAAAAGAATTCCTATCTGAATAAAGTTATTTAGAAGATGCACAGTGACCTAAAAGCAAAATCTATCATTAGATTTAAAAATCTTTTAAAAAATTATATTATTTCATTATCTAGATTGTGAAGCATCTCTATGTGCTCAAGAACTAATGGTATTGATCAAATCTTAACAAGACAAAAAAAAAAAAAAATAAACAGAGATTACACTAGTGAGGCACAAATTACTTGGAAGTTACTTTTTTCCCAAGATATTCCTTGGTGTTTCTCAAACTCCCTCTAACATCACGGTATTTTTGCAAGAACCCCGAGACCGTGTAAAGCAGGACACGGGTGCACTTCGCAGTAGGGGTGAAAGCGTAAAAACCACCTGCTAGCCCCGTCTCCCCCCTTGTTCTTGCTACCGCAGGGAGGTGAGCAGAATGCACCGTGCAGGGTACACCCGGGTACTGATGGGAAGGAGGGCTGCCAGTACTTACTGTGAGAAGTTCTCATGAATTGAGTTCAGCAGGCTGATCTGAGGAGGAAAGGAAAAGAAAAAGGAAAACCTATAAGCAAAAGGAGGTAAGAGCCTGCCATGTGCCCGTCACTGTGGAAGACCCCAGATATAGAGAAAAACAGAACTCAATGCCCCTCCTCAGAAGTGTCCTCTAGGAAGACAGAGATTGATCTGATTTGGCTGACAATAGCCCAGAAAGGGGACACTAATTACACAGGCCTCCATTTGGGGCCATGTGAAAGATGCACCTGTGATATGGTTCTTACTGAGGGGTAATCAGTGTGGGTTGGCCCAGTGATGAAATGGAAACAGATTCTGCCGACCTGGAGGTGAGGGGTGGGCAGGACTAGTATGTGCCTGGCGTCACCAGATGCAAGGACCTTCACCGTCATTTCCCATTCTGTCTCCGTCACATTCATACAAAGCAGGTGCAATGCCCTTTTTACAGAAAAACCCCTAAACTTGTCCAACTTGAAAGCGCATACACTCGCCACTGTGCTATGCTGCTCCTGTGAAGACCACATTGTTCCTTTTCTTCTTCCTTCAACTACAGCTGCACACCCTGCCGGCCTGCTCCAGTCATCTGCTGCTGGATGGGAGGGAGCCCCGAGTCATGAGTGGATTTACGCCGAGCATCGGAGTGATGCGGAGGGCGGAGTCAGTGTCTGGGGCAGCTTCTTCATTCTTGGCGAACGGTGATGACGAAATAGCTAGTTTCCCCGCATCAACTCGAATAAGCCCACCATCCCCATTTTATTTTGCTGCTTCCTCCCTTCCTTTAAAACTCAAACGTAACTTTTGCCAAGCCGGGCTCCCTCCCTGTGAGCCTCTTGTGTTTGTTTCTAGATGTCATTTCTCATAGGGCACCACGAAACCGCGCTCCACCAGTTCCACGTGGGCCCAGGTGCGCGTGCAACGTTAGCTCTGAGGTGACCCTTCCGCTCTAACTTTGTGACCCAGCATGGGGCGCACAGCGGGCTCTCCTTCCACTTATGCTGACGGCCTCCTGCTCAGTTCATCTGACCTTCCAGGGGTCAATAGCCCTGGTCTCTGATCATCTGATGAAGTTATTTTCTTTTCATACAGGTTCTTACCTCTTTTTCCAAATACACCTTTTTATCATCCAGGGTATTATACAAAGTGAAGAACTGCTTGGTTTCTTTGTGCACTGCTGAAACTGTAAATGCAAAGAAATCGACACACAAATAAGAAAATGGATCAGAACACTCCTAAGCACCCCCGCCCCAGGAAGCCCGCCCACAGGAGCCCGGTGTGCTCAGGTGTCTGTGCGGAAGCCGCAGTGCACACCAGCCTGTGCAGAGCTGCCAAGGGCGAGGGAGCCGGCCTCTTGTGACTGGCCCAACTGGGACAAGGGGCTAGAGGAACCTGGCAGAACCTGGGACAGGCGGGCTTCTCAGGTAAGGTGTCCGGGTCGGGCAGGGGGAAGTGGCAAGGATGAGGAAACCCATGACACCTCCTCCTGTCATGTGGCTTCCCTTCCTTCCCACATCGCTCATGAGCAGGACCCGTAACATCTGCTCCTTTTTGTAATCCCTATGCTTAGCAGGGGCCTATACAGCAGGGCCCCGCAAAATATCTACAGGATGAATGACATGCCTAACCCAGGGCAGCATATGTACCTGGTAAGTATGAATATTCTTCCCATTTCTGTGCATATGACTAGGGGGGAAGGTCTTATTTACCAGGCTCCCAGCACCCTCTCCTGTAGCATGACTCTGCACCTCTGTCCGCCTCATGTTCTTCACTCTTCCCTACAGAATGACTTAGGAGGAAAGCACCAAATTCCAGGACTGGGACTGGGCCGTATTCACCAGAGGACGAGGTCAATGGGAGGAAGGGTTCCGGCCCCAGCTCATCCTCCTGCTTTGTGGCTGGGTGCTTGGGTGGCCCCCACGTGGCTCTGAGCCCATGTGCCATGTGCCTTCCTCATTGCTCTGAGTTCTCTTAGCAATCCATGACCTGGATTGACAATCAGGCTTTGGGCCTAACCTGAGCCCTCCAACGTAGCTGGAACCAAAGATCCCGACGTTTAACGGTGATCAGGCACTGGCCAGATGACAGTGGGGTCTGTCTCCCCAGGGGCTCTTGCTCCTTGAACACAGGTTCCCTCTGGAGCAGCACAAGTCAGGGGAGGAGAGAGAGGCACAGCAGGCCGTGGGCACTGGTGGTTTCCCTGGGTGACTGCCACTAACACTTAACCCTGAATCTTTAAGCAAACTAGCCAAATTTTAATTTTATCACTCAGTGATAGCTGTGTCCTCCCACAGCAGGGTGGGGACTGGCGATGCTGTTGTACACGTTTGGTAACAGAAATAAATAACCCAATACAAGTGTTCTGAGGCAACAGTTAAAAACGTTCCCAATATCGAAATGTCTAATTTGTAACAAAATCACTATATGAACTACTCAGCATAAAATACGATTCTTTTTTTTTAAGATTTTATTTATTTATTTGACAGACAGAGATCACAAGTAGGCAGAGAGGCAGGCAGAG